>NW_018252054.1:5659-21218 GCF_001263595.1 Phalaenopsis equestris | reverse complement strand
AAATTGAGCTAAGGCAATCAATTTGGTGAAATTTGGAGGCATAACCAATTTGGGGCAAAATTTGGGGCTTTTGACCTAGGTTGAAATTAAATGAAATTGAGAGTTCACCAAGTCCAATTGATGGTTAATTTTGATGTGTAGGAATGTTATAAAGAGTTTTCAACATAAACCATGGCCAAGTGAAGGGGCTATGGATTCAATTTGGTGAGATTAGGTCATGTGCCCAAAATTGAGGTTTTGACCTATATCAGAATAGGGCTCAAAGCATGGCCAATTGAGCTTGGATTTGGCTTATTTTTGTTACATTGAGAGTTAATTTGAGTTTGGGATTAAAAATTGGGGCTCAAAGCATGGGCCAATTGAGCTTGGATTTGGTTTATTTTGGTCACATTGAGGGTGAATTTGAGTTTGGGATTGAAATTTTGGGTGATTGAGATCAAATTGATGGACATTTGAGTTGAATTTAGGGAAATTTGGGCCTTTAAAGGTAATTTGGAAGTTTTGGTAAAAAATGGTCACATTGGCCAAATTGGATTATGTTGTAGTTGAGAAAAATGAAATTAAGAATATTTTGAATATTTTGGAAATTTTTGGATTTTTTGGAATTTTTGAAACTTCGGGCTAAGGAGGGGTATTTTGGTAATTTGACAATTTTTGGTGATTTTGGATAATTTGAGTATTTTCAAAAGGATTGAAATGATTTTTGAACAAGTTTGGATAATTTGGATAAATTTGAGAATTCTGGCCAAATTCCACAAAATTCAAGTGTACTTAGGTAATTTGGGGAAGTTTAAGGGCAAAAGGCTAGGCTGAGTATTTTGGGTAAGATTGGAGAACTAACCACCAAAAGTAAGCCATGAACTAATGGTAACCCCGTTTGGGTCCTTTATGTACTGGTCTTAGCTAAACCCCAGCCTAGGGTTAGTAGGTTTAGGGGACCATCTACATGAGTATCCCAAAGGTATCAAGGAAGAGTTTAGAATTTCTAATGGTGAGGATGCCTTTTCTTAGCTCTCTGAATAGTCAATAGGAAAGTCCTATGGCTAGACCTTAGGCTACTGAAGAGAAAGACTAGACCTCAATAAAAAATGTGGTTAACAAATGGGCCCCCAATAGGTGTGGTGTGTTGGGCAAGCACACCACGCGTATTGGCGTTGAGCGAAGAGCTCAACAAAACCAATACATACTCTTAAGTCAAGAGACATAGACGGAGTGTGGGATTGTGCGTGCTATTTATTTGTGCTGGGGAATATAGCAGGTAAATATTTGTTCAAAGTCAAGAAGTAGGGACTCTCGCTGGGGATTGGAGAGTGGATTTTGATTTATGTGATTTCAAAAATTTATAGAGGATGGGAATCAGTGTAAGTGCTGACCCCGGGGTGGGATTTGAAATTCAAGTATTAATTTCATAATAGAGTCAGAAATTTGAGACCAACCATGAAAAGAGAGGAATCAGAAGTTAGGGGCTGATCCCAGGATAAGGATTGAAAGTTAAGAATCAATAACAAGAGAAAACGTCAGAAGGTAGAGACCAACCTCAAAAGGGTGAATCATAAGGTAGTCACCGATTTGAAATGAGAATTGAAAGGTAATGGTCATTCTCAAAAAGAGAACATTGGAAGGTAAGGACCGACCTCAAAAGGGTGAATCAGAATGTGGTGACTTATCCGAAATGAGAATTGAAAGATAATGATCATTCTCGGAAAGAGAGCGTCGGAAGGTAGGGATCAACCTCAAAAGGGTGAATCAGAAGGTAGTGACTGATTCAAAATGAGAATTGACTGGTAATGGTCAATCTCAGAAAGAGAGCGTCAGAAGGTAATGACCGACCTCAAAAGGGTGAATCATAAGGTAGTGACTGATTCAAAATGAGAATTGATAGGTAATGTTCATTCTTGGTGGTCATTCTTGGAAAGAGAGCGTCGGAAGGTAAGGACTGACCTCAAAAGAGTGAATCAGAAGGTAGTGACTGATTTGAAATGAGAATTGATAGGTAATGATCATTCTTGGAAAGAGAGCGTCAGAAGGTATGGGCCGACCTCAAAAGGGTGAATCATAAGATAGTGACTGATTCAAAAAATGAGAATTGAAAGGTAGTGATCAATCTCAAAAGAGAGCGTTGGAAGGTAAGGACCGACCTCAAAAGTAGTGAATCAAAATGTAGTGACTGGTTCGAAATGAGAATTGATAGGTAATGGTCAATCTCTGAAAGAGAGCATCGGAAGGTAAGGATCAACCTCAAAAGGGTGAATCAAAGGGTAGTGACTGATTCGAAATGAGAATTCTATAGAGTTTGTAGCGTTTAATTTAAAGACATGTGTTGTATGCAAAGGTTGACATTGCTGAAGAGGATTAGTGAAAGTTTGTGAGTTTTTTCGCAGAATGTGAAATTCCGCGGGGATGTGAAGAGAATTAGTGCAGACAAAGATAGTTGTGCTGTGCGAGCAAAGTGTAAGAAACTTCGAAATCGAGAGAATCCACTCAACAGATTTATTTTCTTTTCTTGTTGTTTTTATCACATTTAATTTTCAAAAATATGTTTTCAAAATTTGATTTTAGTTTGTTGATTTTTCAAAAGAGAGATCTTTTTTTATTTAAATTTATCATAATTTATATTTTTTTTATCATTTATTATTTGAAAGTTTCTTTTTTTATCATTAAATGTTTGTTGTTTTATTCTTCGTTCATTGTAATTTTGAACCAACGTGCGGTTCGTGACATCCATCCATCGCACAAAAGGCAATTGACAAAAGGACACATTTCAAAAAGAAACTTCATTAATCTGCTCCAATAAAATGTTACAGATCTAGTGTAGGACAACGCCTCAAAAGGTACAATATGTAAAATACAACAAAGTACATCCAAAATATATCATGCCAAGTACACATTATAGGCTGAGCATCTCTGATACATATCATATTGTTGTAATGTAGTAAAGTAGAAAGGAATCCTCTGATTGTCTGTTCATTTTGTGACGAGCTCCTGATGGAGCTAACCTTCTAAGCCACACTACAAGATAGGAGTTATTATCACATGTGCTTAGAGGTGCAACCCACTCATAGCTTTGGCTGAAATTTGTGCGGCATCTTATTGTCATCCATTCTTCGGAAGGTTACAAACACCCTACGGTGTCGCACTCTTGGAATGCAATGCTTGAAAACGTCTGCACCGTTGCCTTTAAGAACGAGCACTGAGCCAACTGGTAGGGGAATCTCCATAGAGCCTCTAAACTCACCAGGGCCGACGATGTCAATTTCTTTCCCAAATAAGATGTTTCTTTTACTCATGAATGAGACTGTACAAAAAAGGCCTCACGAAGTCATGGTGATCGATGTGGGGAGGAATGCAATCACCCTCATTGTAGATGTTGATAATACAACAATTTGGAATGCAGGTAGCAGACATAATACTCCATCTGACCATTTTTTTGATCATCCACTTTATCATTGGCGGTAGTGGATCTACTTGATCGTGTCTGAGGATCCCAGGAGGATTCTCCTGTCTGTCATTTGTGAAGTTGTAGCAGTAGCCACACTGTATAGTAATCCTCCCTTTTCCTTGCATCCATTTCCTCGGCTCAGAATAGATCCTTTCCATAAGTAAACATGCTCGACCTCTGCCCCTTAGGTCAAAAATGCAATCAAGAATACTTTGTTCATCAGTCTCTGAGAAGACTCTGAATACAGTTCTAATCCCTCCAGTATGTTGATGAATTTTCTCTTTACTTCTTTGTAGAATTCAAAGTCTCTTTTATTTACTTTGCTCATTTTATAATATTCCACCGTACTGGGAGTCAGCAGTTGTCGTGAGTATTCCCTCATTTGAACATCAGCGGGAACCCAAGCTGGTGCTGTCTCTGGCTCTAATGGAATGTACAATTCTGCGTCTCACATGGACATTTAGCTCTGTACCCCACAGAACATACGGCTCTGCATCCATTGGGACTTATGGCTCTGCCTCTATCAGGTAATCGAGGGTCTAAGATCCATCATTGGTATATGCATATTCCTCTAACGTGCTGTAGTGTCGTAGATGTAGGACGTTGCAGTCTGGGAACTCCATGAATGCCCCTGTAGCTATAACGCTCATGCAGGTATTTCGGCATTGCAGGTAGGGCAACTCGTACACAGAACATCTAAAGCTGGTAGTAACTTTGGCTTTGTAACAAACTCGGACTCCTCATCTGTAGCAGGCTGACTGGAGGAGGTCACTTTCATGCCTGGATCATAAATGTGTCCCTTAGGAATAGGAGTGAGCAAGTTTTCTGCCTCTTTTTGGTATCTCTTCTCTTCTCGTAAGAAAGCTCTCTGTTTTTTTCGACTGGCGTTTCTTCGCTGTGTCCTTCGTAGTGGAGCAAACGATATCCTTTCATTATCAACAGCAACTAGGCCCCTAGTCGGCGTAGCTATCATGGATGGTAAACGGCTTGGCCCCTCCATCGGGTCTTGTTGTACCATCACGTTCTTTCCTTTCAGTGACGCACTGTCTTTGGTGGCCACCCTTAGTAGTGAGGGCAGCCCTTCCTTTTCCCATCGACTGACAAAATTCATTAAAGGCCCCTTGTAATCCATGCCGGCTTGGTTAAATTCCATGTTGAAATCCATAGTGCCACCTTGCAGTGCCATTTCTTCATTTAGTGCGAGATTCCAGCTATCTTTAAAGGTGAAGATCAACCTCTGTCCTGACATTTCTCTGCAGATGACAGGAAAAAATGTTAGTGGGCTAAAACTTAGCGTGAAAAAGAATAAAACAGAGTTTTTTAGTTAGAAGTTTTTTAGTTAGAGGGAGGAAATTTAATTTATTTTGGTGAAGAAGTTATTTATTTATATATTTATTTTGTTTAATTTAGTAGAATATTAAATTTAAACTTAAAGGTAGAAAAGAGAATTGCAGTGTGTAATTTTCCAAATTCTTCGTTAAATTGAGGTTAATTACAAAATTTTTTGGACTCGGTCATAAACTTTGGCCACATAGATAAACCCAAAAATATCAAAATTTTATAATTTTCAAAGCAAGCGGCGATAAGCAACATCAGGTTACGTAGTATGTTTTCAGGTATCGTCCGCTGATTGGCAACATGGGTCTTTCACCCCAGAAATCTACTAATTGGTAGGCTCCAGGCTCCTCCTGTTCCTCCTGTATAGACCTTTTCAATGATAAATTGTCCCTCCCAAGTTGGTTTGAATTTTTCACCTATCTTGCAGCGTGCAAGAATAGGTTTTTTTAGCACGAGAACAAGGTCACCAACTTTAATTGTCCTTGGGCGGACCAATTTGTTGTGAGCTTGCACGATCATTGCCTGGTAAAATTCTAGATGTTGTTGTGCTTCAAGCCATTTTCCTTCAAGATTCTTTAGTTCTTCAAATCTGAGCTTTGCACTTTCCTTTGTTGTAAGTTGATTGACGATAA
The DNA here is from genome assembly GCF_001263595.1 of Phalaenopsis equestris. Classification (NCBI taxonomy): domain Eukaryota; kingdom Viridiplantae; phylum Streptophyta; class Magnoliopsida; order Asparagales; family Orchidaceae; genus Phalaenopsis; species Phalaenopsis equestris. The sequence goes on along the minus strand of NW_018252054.1, from coordinate 15,809 downwards.
TGACTCTGAGAGACAGCGTAGTGGCAGTACGACTTCGGACCTGTACACGAGCATGTAAGGTGTACACTGAGTGAGAGTCCTGAATTTTGTTCGGTATGCCCACAAAGTTTCTAGCAATTTGTTGTGTCAATCTCTTTTATTTTCATCGAGTGTTTTCTTTAAAATCTGTACTAATGACTTGTTAAAGGCCTCAGCCAATCCATTCGCTCTGAGATAGTAAATTGTAGAGTATCTCCAATCTATCCGATGTCGTTTGACGAAGTTGTTGATTTTTGTGCTTTTGAATGCCATCCCATTGTTGGAGATTACTCTGTGTGGTACACCAAAGCGGTAGAAGATTTGGCTTTTGAAGAATTGGAGGACATTCTATGCTGTAACCTTTCGTAGCGGCACTGCCTCTGCCCATTTAGAGAAGTAGTCCTTAGCGGTGAGAATAAACCTATGTCCTTTAGAAGATGGAGGGTCTATCGGACCTACTATGTCTGTGCCTTAACACTCGAATGGCCACAAGGCAACAGTTGGGTGCAACACATTTTTTGTGCCTTAACACTCGAATGGCCACAAAACAACATTTGGGTGTAGCACATTCAGAGGTTGGTGCAAGACCACCCCATGCACTTGGCATTGGTGACATTTTCTGGTTGTCTCCATGCAGTCAGACATCATTGCTGGCCAATAATATCCCAGTCTTTTGATCTTCATTTTCATCTTTGGCCCTGACTGGTGAGCACCACACAATCCGACGTGTACTTCTTTGACAATATTTTGTGCCTTGGCTCTGCTTAAGCACCGTAGCCACATTTGATCAAATGATCTTCTGTAGAGGACATCATCTACTAGAGCATACGACAGTCCTTTTTGTGACGTGATGTGCCTCAGACTTGTTTTCCAGCAAATTTTCAGTATGCAAATATTCTATTAATGGCCTGCACCAGTCTTCATTGATATCTGCAACTGCAATCATTGTTTCCTCCTTTCCAAGCTTGTGTCGATTTTTAAGGTAAATTTGATACAAAACCTGTCTTCCTTGTACCGTGATTTCAATGGAATCCTCCGATCTATGGAATCCTCTGGGGGACATGCTAATACTTTAGCAAGTTTTGCTAGTGCATCAGCATGGGCATTTTCTCCCCGAGGAATCTGATAGAAAATCACATAGGAGATTTGCTTCAGTAGCTTCATCGTGTAACAATGATATTCTGCTAGTCTTGGTTTCATAATTTTGTATTGTCTAGTGACTTGTTGGATGATGAGTTGAGAGTCACCGTAGATGACAATATCTATTATGTCCATTGAAATTGCCAACTCCAATCCTATGATTAAGGCTTCGTATTTTTCTTCATTGTTGGTGCATGGCTCTGTAAGGTGGTATGAGAACCTCTACATACCTTTATCTGGCGTGATAAAGATCAAACTAATCTCTGCTTTGCTTGGTATAACTATGCTTGATTCTTTATTTTTCTGGCTAATGAAGCACCGTCAAAGTACATCTCCCAGCGTTGTGCACTGGAGAATTCCATTTGTAACACTTGCTCATCTGGTAGTTTGTCGTCGAGCGGGGACCCAGCTAGCAGTGCGTGTGCAGTGAGAAAGTCTGCTAGAATTTGTCCATTGATAGCACGGAGGGGAACAAAAGTTATATTGAATTGCAATAAGATCATCGACCATCTTGCTAGACGTCCAGAGAGTGTTGGTCGGGTCATCAAATATTGCAACAGATTAACTTTCAAGATTAGAGTAATCTTATGAGAGAGCATGTAATGTTTAAGCTTTTGGGCGGCAAAAATTAGTGCCAGAAAATGCTTCTCAATAGGTGGATACTTCATCTCCATTGGTATTAGACGACGACTTAAGTAGTAGAGTGCGTTTTCTTTATCCTCATCATTGACTTGAGCTAGGAGAGCTCCAAGAGAGTCATCTAAGGCTGAGGTATAAAGTATCAAAGGTTTCCCTAGGATAGGGGCTGCCAAAACAGGAGGTGTCATTAAATATTGTTTAATGTCCTCGAAGGCCCGCTGGCATTTCTCTTCCTAAATGAATTTTGCGTCCTTTTTAATTAATGTTGAGAAGGGCTAACACCTACTTGAGAGATTAGAGATAAAACATCTTAGATATGTCAACTTCCTCTAGAAGGAACGTAGCTGCTTCAAAGTTTTAGGAGACATTTCCAAGATAGCTTTAATCTTATCTTGGTTGATCTTTATTCCCCGATGAAGAACAACAAATCCTAGAAATTTCTTGGAGGTAACACCAAATGTGCACTTTAAGGGATTCATCTTGAGATTATACTACCACAATCGTTTGAACACGATCCTCAAATCATACAAATGATCTATTTTTTGTTTACTTACAAATGATCAAATCATACAAATGATCTATTTTTTGTTTACTTTTGATGACAAAATCATCCACGTAGCATTCTACTTGATTGTGAATAAGGTCGTAAGAAATTTTCATCATTGCACGTTGATATGTTGCTCTAGCGTTCTTTATTCCAAATGACATAACTATGTAGTAGAAAGTTCCAATTGGTGTTCTAAAGGATGTGAGGGTTGCATCTTCTGGAACCATCTTGATTTGGTTGTATCCTGATGATCCATCCAGGAAAGAGAAAATCTCTTGTAACGAGGCAGGCAATGTCCTCCATCATTTCTGGTATTGGTAGTGGGAACTCGTCTTTCAGACATGCTTTATTAAGATCTCTGAAATCGACACAGACGTGTATCTGTCCACTTTTTTCTTGACTGGAATAATGTTAGCTAACCATGTGGGGTACTGCTCTTACCGTACAAAGTTAGCGTCTATTAATTTCTTCACCTCGGCAATGACTTGTTGTTCTATTTTGAGGCTCATTCGTCTGGGGGCTTATTTTACAGGAGTCATATCTTTGTCCACTCTGAGTTTATGAACTGCTACTTCTGCTGATAGTGCTGACATTTCATCATAGCTCCAGGCGAAGCAATCTTTGAATCTTATTAACAGTTTGATCAATTCTAAAGATTCTTCATCGTTGAGTAGAGAGCTTATAAAGGTAGGTCGGGGTTGTTCTTCAGTCCCGAGGTTAATTTTCTTTAACTTGTTGACAGTTGACTTGATTTCCTCCTCAAATTCTAGCGGAGCTTCTTCTATTTGTTGATCATTAGAGTCGTCCTCTATATCGAGGCAATCCTCTCCAGATTTACTAGTAACAACCATGCAAAATTCTGAATCATCAACTGGTCCCACTATACCAAATCCAAGACCCTCTTTTGAGTTTGGAGTTTGACTTTTAACACTCCATAATTTTTCAAAAAGTTGTAGTTTACCTTTTGACATTTGTTTTGGCAAATGTCCTTATTAAATTAATTTTTGTACGTTTACCTAAATGGTAATTCCATTAATTCATTAGCATCACCCTCTTCTAAATTGACATGAGTTCCAGAATTATTAGAAGTAGAAGCATGATAAAATTTGATCAATTGAACTAACACTACGGACTTCCTTGACCTCTAAACTCTCGACCTTTTGAGGGAGGATCGGAGTAAGGGTCATAGTATTATCATAGTGGTTTATCCGATCATACATTGTTTCATATTCACTTTTCTTCGTATCTTCTAAGGATATCTCGTACTGAGGCTTTCTCTATTTGGTCATCATTATTTCATCTTTAGAACTGTATTCATCACCAATGTTGATGGTCGGCCTAGTCTGTTCAACAATGAGATTGATTCTTCCTCGTCCACGTCCCCGACCTCAAACTCGAGTGCGCGAACCAAAAGAACCTCCACCAATTTGATATAGAAGGGTGGAGGAAGATCGTTGAAGCAGAGTTGAATGGCCTCTTTTTGTGATTTTTCTGAATCTTTATTTTTGTTTATCAGAATCTCGCATGAGAAGACAGTTTTCTTTGGTGGCGCGTAGTAAGCAGCATCTTCATGAATACTGACTTCATGACTTGAAAATGGTTGTAAATCTCCTTTGATGCAATATTATTGTCCTTCTTTACAATATTTGATGCACTGATGTAGAGATGACAGAACCATGTTGTGTTCATGAATCCACAGTCGACCAAGTAGAGCGTTAAAAGAGGTCTCGGTGTTAATGATATGAAATTTACCTGTTGTTGTTAGTTCTCCAATCTTCATAAGTAATATAATTTATCTAAGGGCTCTTTCTCCCTTTTGGTTGAATCCTCTTAACAACATTTTATTGATCATCATCATTTTATCGGTCGTAAGCTCTTGGGCTTTGATGTCCAAATAGGCCAATGTCCGTAGGCTCATCAAGTTAAGAGATGCTCATGGATCTACCAGAACTCTGGATAATATGAATTTGCTGATGTTGACGGAGATGTAGAGTGGTTGATTGTGGTCGGTGGTACCTTGCAGCAAGTTTTCATCTGTGAAGGTTACCCCTGACTGTTCTTTCAGCGAGCAAGGCCAGTTGAGCTAGACAAATCTCTAGGTCAAGCAAAGCTATAACCAGAGCTTCTCTCATCTCCTTTGACAGGATCATTGCGTCATAAATGCTTAGTCAGGTCGACAACTTCCTAAGATGAGCTAGCACGTTGTAATCCAATTTGTAAGGTCCTCCAATTTTTCCTTGGTCATATGTTTCTTTCGCTGGTGGAGGTAGTTCTTCTTGAGTTACTATTTATTTTCCTTTGCTTGTAGGAGTTATCCTTGGGGGGAAATACTTTCTCGCTCCTTCAGTTAATTTATGTAATTTTTTCTTTTTGAGGTATCATTGTTGAATCTTTCGATGTTTCTTCTTTGTTGGAAAGATCTAATTTGAGGGCGAGTGGTGAGCCGTGGTGTTCGAGGATTGACTCCTCGCTCCCGGTGCTGTCGTAAGCAGTATCACTGATGTCTTCTTCGGTATTGTTAGCGAGTTCATCGGACTCAATTACGATTTGAGGATCATTTTGGGAATCGAGATCACAGTTACATTGGTCACAATCTATTTCATCATCACTAGAAAGGTTAAAACGTAGCCGAAATCACGATCATTAGTAGGGGTTTGAGGATTTTCTTCCCTGAATCTGAGATAACCAATCTAGTAGAGGCAACCCCTATCCTACCCATCGTGCTATCATTCTTCGTGATGGCGCTCTTCTTTTTATTTGACTTTGATGACGGAGGCTCTGGATGTAAAAGCTTAATTTCGGGCCTGGTGGGCTGAAGACACAGAGCAGTAGTTTGCTTTGAAGCGGTATGGATTTGATTTAACATCTTCTTGGATGATTTGCTCCAAACTGTATCCCATCCATCTTTTTTGACATGTGTGGAAGATTGTTTTGATGAATTCTGTATTTGGTTTAGGACCCTCTTAAGCTTGCTCCAAGTTGTACTCCATCCCTCTTTTCCAATATATGGATCAATTAGAGATATTGGCTCGGCCGAAATCATATTTATGGAACCTTTTTCAGGTTCTTTTAAATACTCGATTGGGATTGTTATATTTCATTCTTTGAATTTTTTCTAAAGCCAATCATTAAAGATGAAACATTCTTCTATAGTGTGTCCGAGCAATCAGTGATATGGGCAATAATTCGGTTGATCCTTCTTATCGACCTCTTCGAGTTTCTTTGGGTCTGGTAATAATTTGAACTCTTTGAACTCGGGCTTCTTCATCAGACTTCTAAATATTTTAGATACAGCTTCATATTTGAAAGAATACACTATTTTTTATGGCTCTACCAGAGACATTCTTTAATTTTGAGATGATCCTCCCTGAGGTGGTCGCTGGTTAGACTGGCTATTTTCTTTCAGAGTTTGTTGTGATGAAGATTGACGAGGAGTTTCTGCATATATCTTTTTCGGTTTTTTTCCTTTATCAACAGTTGTGATTGTTCCATATTTCTTTTCAAATTTTCAAATACTCTGGTTGTCTTGGATTTCTCGTGAGAATCCATGTGTTTGATTTCTTCCTAAAGGCTGCTAGCCTTACTGAGTAGCTTCTCGAAGGATTTCATGGTGAGTCCATTGAGCATGAAAGCTACAGGCCCATGAATGCTTTTGAGTAGGATCTCAATCGCATGGTGTTCTTGTAGCTGAGGTTCACACTTCATGCTAAGGTTTCTCCTCCTCAAAATGTAATCCACTAAAGTCTTGTTGGGCTTTTGTTTCTCCATCATGAGTTCTCCTATGGAACCATGATGTTGCGCTCCGGCAAATCTCTTTATAAATAATTGTTCCAAATCGGTGAATGCTTTAACCTGTCCGTTGAGCAAATCACCGTACCAATAAAAAGAAACTCCTGACAGGCTGCTGACGAACTGTTGACAGAGTAAAGCTTCGTTATTTCTTGTATTGTCACAACTGGCTCAGAAGTGTGCTAGGTTTTGTCTGGGATTTTCGGTCCTATCAAATATCTTGAAGCTTGGGAATAAAAAACCCCTTAAAGAAAGGTACAACATCAAACACTTTCGGGTAAGGTCTATCTTTTAGAATCAATGCACCACCCTTAGATTAGGTTAAGGCATCCCAAACTTTCTAGACCATCTGTTTGAATTTTTTCTCCGGGATGGCACCCGGTGGAGAATCCCCCTTTGGTTTCTCATCTCTGTTTGCTGAGGAAACCTCTCTTCTTTCTTCTGTAATATGTATGATTTCTGGTTGGTTGATTTCTAGAGATGCTAGTTGCGGCGCTTGTGATTGTCCTCTAATAGTGGCCATAGCGGTCATGGTGGCGGCCATCTCTTCCATCCTTTTCTCCAATAGGCTGACTTGTTCATCCCTTAAGAGGATAGCCCTGCGCAGCTCATCTATGGTGTTCTCTTTAGTAGAAGGTTGAGCGTCACGCGCAGATGCAATGACCCTGGTCTCGATAACATGGACATCCATGAAATCTTCTTCCAGGTTGTCATTATAGTCAAAATCTTCATCATCATCATCGATGAAAACTTCGTGTTCCAGAGCCAACTCGAAAATCGCAACTCTAAGCTTTTCAACTTTTTCTTTGATTATCAATTCTTGAATCATCTTAAGATTTGGAGTACCCTGCTGGACATCCTCTACTTTTTCTTCCATCTAGCTGGCAATTGTTGCGACGATGTCATATATTTCGGACCCTGGCTTCATTCAATGATCTTGCCCTGCGGGTTCACTAGACTATATCAGTGCAGCAACCTTGGGTATGCATACTTTCCTCTTTGACAATGATGTCTCAGGACGGAGTGTCCTAGTAGAAACATCGGTATGCCGAGGAGAAATATGTTCCCCATGGTGTAGACCAGATACAATATCAGGTAACCTCTTTGTCTTTTCCTTTTTAGGAATATCTTTGTGACTTATGCTTGGTAGGATTTTCGGACCCAGTCTTGACTTTACTGGTCGACGACCCGTGGTCCCGGTAGCAGTGGAATCTGTAGTAACAGCTGCATTGTCAACCCTGTTTCCCAGGCGGAACCATACGGGAATGCGAGCAGGCAGATTTCCTTTGAATTTTGTTTGGCGGACTTGATGTCCCTTAAAATCTTTTCCTTTATTTGAGGGGATATTACAAGTGTCACTCGTTTAAGTAACTCACGGACTGAACATCCCTCTTTGATAGCTAGTCTCTAAAAAGCTGAGCTAACTCGAGTGATAGGGGTAGACTTCTTTTTCTCCCTATCCTGTGCATGAAGTGATGGTAAAGCAACAACAATCTTCTGGACACTCTCGTGTCTGTCGGTGTTCACTAGAGAATGAAATCTGCTCCCTCGTAACAATGGATATATTTCTGGTAGTTCAAACTCCTCTTGGTGAGGCTCTTCCTTGACAGGTATTTCCTCAGGAGTCTGGGATTTTGTAGCCCTTTGAACTCTTCTGTTACGGTTTCTCTTCTGAGTTTGAGTTGGTGGTGCAGTCCTTGAACTTGATCCGATTTAAAACACTGAAGGTGGGGCAGCTAATCCTTCAGTTGGATCCTCAACAATCATTATTTCTTTTTCCTTGGCAATGGGAACAACAGGTTTGGCGGGTTCCACGATGACAACAGTAGTCTCGGCTTTCTTGTAGGAAGGGAAGTCCTAAAGACAGTTCCAGTTAAACTCAGCAGACGACTCCCAAATTTTTGGAGCGGTGACTTTCATCACGACGAATAGAGCCTTCCCGAGGATAACCTTATGGTCTTCAAATCCAGCTTCAAACTTAATGGTGGGAACAACGTTGTGGGCCTCATGGCTTGTTGGCAAGTTGCACGAAAAGGTCAGCATTGGGGAGGCTATTGCCACAGCTTTAAAAAAAGAAAGCTTCGGGGTTAGCTATATGGCCAAAACCTTGTAATCTTTAGTACAAGCACTGAAAATTTATAGAGGTTGGTCTGTAGACCGGGTAAGTCTTAGTTTGTGGGGATTTGAAAATTTTTAGTAAAAGGGTAATTTGAAAGAGTAATTTGAAAGTAGAAAAAATTAATTAATATAATAAAATCTTAAATCACGTGCAGCACAACATAATTTGATTTAATTTACAAAATAGCAAATCAAATTTGGAAGGGAGATGAAGTGTTTAGGACCCGGTGCGGGACCCATTTAGCAACACAAACTGCCCAGGTGGAACTAGTCCACCAACACACCTATTGGGGTCCAACCCCTCATGAGGATTTAAAGAGTCCTTAATGGTCTCTTGAACCCCTTTGTTCAAAGGTGATCGAACAGACAGTCCTGAAGTCCAAAGAGTTGGCCGTACTTTCCCAAGACAGAAATGAGTAAAGTATGCTAACGGAAGAAGGGTAATTTTGGTCCACGAGGGACATGGACACATTATCGATATATGAAGATAATTTTTCCTTATTTTAATGGAGAGAAAAGTTGTTCATCTTAAGGAAAAAGTTTATTTGGTCCCTTGTATGTGGATGTAAATAAATTGGGATGAATATTACAGAAGAAGGCTTGGTAATGGCACAGTGAGAGAATGCATGCTTAACTAAGCATATGCAATCTAATCAAGAATTAATATCAAGGCACCGACCCCATATTTTTCATAGTTTAAATAAAAGTTTGTTGTACCTCAAACCCTCAAACTCTGTATCTATCCCAAAGGATAAACACAAGACTTGAGGATGAGACTCGATCAAATAAACTAAGAAAGGTGTGATGTTCCTTTGGTATGTGAAACTATTTTATTTGCCGATAAATTCCCCTATTTAATATGAAGAATTAAATAGGGTTTATATTAAGCTGGGTTCGAGAAAAGCTTCCTATAAGGGCAAGCTCCAATAGTTAATTACATCTTAAATGACCGAAGTCATCTAAGAAAACTCTCGATAAAAATCAAGAAATATTATCTTCAAGGAATTCAAAGGAAAGGACTTTCTAATGAAATCGGACAAAGAGGAGTGAAAGGAGAATTGTTCAAATTTGGGACATTTATTATGGAATCCAAAGGAGGAAGGACTAAGGGATGACATAAATTTGGAGGACAACCTCGGTGCCTTCCTAGTCTATCCTATTGTTTGGCTTCAGTTTAGAGGAGAAAATTTTAAGTGTTTCATCCTGCCAATTTTATTAATTTAGGGCTTACATTTGTGTGAAGCAATCACACAAATATCCTGGAAGATGTGAGGATTTAGGTCGCAACAAATGACAACCTCGGAATCCTAAAATGAGTTAGGGCTTATATTGTACAACAGAGCTATACAAGTGCCTAAAGATGAGATGAGGATTTATGTTGCACCAGACAAACAACCTCTAAGTCCTATGACTTTGTTACTTAATTCTAAGGAAAGAATTTGGTTTAGCTGATGTAGACAGATTTTGCTGTTGAAGATGGTCGTGCTGCCCATCATGTGACCGCGACTTTATATATGCTTAAAAATACAAGATAAATATGGACGTAATAAATATTCAATAATTGTAAATTCACGCTTATCAACGCAAGTATACGTATAGCTCAAGTAATATAGGGCTCTAATAGAGTCCTAAATATCGATCCCACAGGGAGTGGTTTAGAACTGCGAACTAAGATTTTAGAAAAGCAATACTTTAATCACAACAATAAAGTTCAATTTACTTATCTATCACGAATAGACAATTGAAATAAATAGATAAATTTAATAACTATTAAATAACTAATGATACTAGGGAGGGTCTTATTGTGATATTCAATATATAAGAAAACATCCTTCTCCTTGTCAAGAAATTATAGTGAATGGATAAAGTGAATTAGTTCAATTTATATTGTGCCAAATA
>NW_018252054.1:2165-2984 GCF_001263595.1 Phalaenopsis equestris | reverse complement strand
AAATTATAGTTTCCTTTACTTTAAATAGTTAACTATAATCTTATTCTTTAATACTAAATATTTTAAGTTACAAAAATTAATTTTCATTACAAAAATATTTCTTTAAATCTACCATAATATTTAAATAGTTACAAAAATATAGTTACCTGAATTAAATTCATTACATAAAATCATATAAATAATTTTTGAAAATATTGAAATAGAGGACATTTAATAGTTAATCTTTTTCTTCCCACCCCCAAACTTAAATTTTTAAATATGAAATAATACATGTGGAAAGAAAAACTATAAACATAAAGCATACCTCAGTATTGTAGGTATTTTCATCATTCTAAACTTTTTGCAGGCCTTCTCAACATTTTTACTTCACCTGGTCTGTGATATTATGAGCTTTCTACACATATAAATCATTAGAGGAATTTCTGGGTAATGAAATTTTGAAATAAGTATAAAACTAAAACATTAAATAAGCACAACATTTCCTAACATAAATACAAAACTAAACAATTAAAACTAAAATAAGAAATAAAGATCACATTACAATCCACAATTCTACTCAATATCTATTAAATTACACATGCACATTTAACTATAACATTAACTTTATAACAAAAGTTAAAATTATCCAAGTACACAAAATAATAAAAATGAAAGTCCATACATAAACATCCATTTCTATTACAAAAAGATTACAGAAATAAAAATACAAACGTAAGTACATCAATTTCATTCAATATCGAAATCCCAAGCTATATCTTCATCGCCTTGATCAGCAGGTGGATCGGGATGATACTGAGTATACCGGGGGCACTCAGGAAA
>NW_018252054.1:0-1058 GCF_001263595.1 Phalaenopsis equestris | reverse complement strand
TGGGAATCTTTCAGTTGGATCCAAAGGCTTCCAAGGTAGCAGTACATTTTCCCAATTTTCATAGGACACTTGGAACTGACTGCAAAGTGAAGAAAATAAAGCCCATAAGTTGATCTGTGAACGATCAGGCCTAAGACTGACATCACAATTATAGATCAAATATCGATCAACAGTCCCCTTTGGATGCAGTAATTCAGAATGACACCTTCTTTAGAAATTTTACTAACCATCATTGTCAGTAATAGTTTCGAAGAAATGAAAAAGTGTCAGTGTTTAGAGACGAGATTCAAAATTGTTGAAGAAAAACTAACATACCCGTTCTCTCGCATTTCCCAATCATCAGTTTTGCCCGTCAAATACTGGTAAATTTCATTCATCTGGTCTCTCGTTGGGATGAAATTGGAATAGTGACACACAGGAACATTCTTTACATATATAACTTGTTGATTCTTGAAGGAGTGAAAGTAATCCATCTCCCTCGTACTTAAACAACTCCTTGGTTAATTCCATGTAAATTTGCATAAAATTCTTTTACCACAGGAACTACCACGACGGCAGTAGTGTAGCACAACACTTCCCATCTTCACCGTACTATTGTTTCTTCAATATCTATTGTGGGATTATTCAATCCGTGATTCACAAATCCCCTTTCCTTGATTAATCTTTTCTTAGTCAGCAACTTGTTGAAGATTCGCTACGCTTCCGCACTAATAAACTTTCGCCGATTGAAAACTCGCATTCTGGGATTATCAAGGGAATTGAACGCCATATGAATAAAATTTGTGGAGTTTCACTTCATTTTTGGAGGGAAAATATGAACCAGAAATTGAATTTTTGAGTTTAGAAAGACAATTCCCGCCCAAAAAACCGCCAAAAATTATCATTTGAACCCACATAACCGCCAATTCACCGGTCTCGCCGTCGGCGAGACTCTGTATTAATTTTGTCTGTACTCTCGGGAAAAACACGTAGTCGGTGTCGTCGGCGCCCAAGGCAAAATTTTCACAATTTAGATCTGGTCCGACTGCGTTCCAATTTTTCTTCATGGATCCAATTTT
>NW_018252053.1:672-13799 GCF_001263595.1 Phalaenopsis equestris | reverse complement strand
ATTTTTCAACATCAATTGAGGCCAATTGACTAGGCTATAGGTTCAATTTGGTGAGATTAGGTCATATGGTCAAAATTGGGGTTTTGACCCAAATCAAAATTGGGTCAATCATGGACAAATTGAGCTTTTATTTGATTTAGTTTGTTCATATCAATAGGTAATTTGAGCTTAGGATTGGAATTGTGGTCAATTGAGATCAAATTGATGGACATTTGATTTGGATTTGGGGAAATTTGTGTTTTTAAAGGGCAATTTGGAGATTTTGGTTAAGGATGGTCAAATTGAAGGTTAAATTGGCCAAATTGGGTTATGTGGTAGTTAAGAGAAATGTAACTAGGATTATTTAGGATTTATTGGGATTTTCTGGTAATTTTTGGATTTTTTGGGATTTTTGGCCCAAGAGGGGTATTTTGGTAATTTGGGGGTGTTTTAGGGGCAAAAGGCCAAGATGGGTATTTTGGTAGAGTTGAGGTACCAATCATCACCGATAAGCCATGGACCAATGGAAAACCCATTTTTTTCCCCCATAGTGACCCCACCTACTAAGTATTTAGAGGTTAGGACCAATATGTGAAACTTCAAGTTGAGAAGAGAAGGGTATAGAATTTCTAATGTAGGGTTCCATGACTAGCTTTCTAGGAATAGTCAATGGGAAAAGTCCTATGGCTAGACCCTAGGCTACTATGTATTGAGTACCTTAGCTCCAGACCAACACCCAACCTTAAGGTGACTCATCTTGAGTTTCTTCCATAGTGACCCCACCTACTAAGTATTTAGAGGTTAGGACCAATATGTGAAACTTCAAGTTGAGAAGAGAAGGGTAGAATTTCTGAGGGTTCCATGTCTATTTTTCTAGGAATAGTCAACAAGAAAAGTCCTATGGCTAGACCCTAGGCTACTAAAGAGGAAAAATTAAACCTCAACAAAAATTGAGGTCAACAACTGGTAAATGTTATTTTCTCTTGATCCTCAAGAAATATTTTAATTTGGTAATAACCGATATATCCATATAGAAAATAAAATTATTTGTGCCCAATTAGTCTATCCAGCATTTAATCTATAAAGGGTAGTGGAAAATGATCTTTCCTAGTGGCAAGATTTAATTTTCTATAATCAATGCATATTTGCAACTATATAACTTCTCTAGTAGATATTAACTCATTATGCTCATTTACAGTTACAATTACTCCTCCTTTCTTAGGAACATAGTGAATTCGACTAACCTATGCACTATCTGAAATAGGGTAGATAATTCCAGCAGCTAACCACTTTAAAATTTCTTTCTTAACGACCTCTTTCATTACAGGATTTAATCTCCTTTGTGGATTAGCCCTGGTTTTGTAGTTTTCTTCCAGATTAATTTTATGCATACAAATTGAAGGACTGATTCCTTTAATATCAGCAATTGTCCATCTGAAGGCTTCCTTAAAATTTTTCAAAATTTTCATCAGCTTTCCTTCTTCTTCCTTTATTAACTTCGAAGAAAATATAATAGGTAAAGTAGAGGAATCTCTTAAAAAGTCTCTTTCATTACAGGATTTAATCTCCTTTGTGGATTAGCCCTGGTTTTGTAGTTTTCTTCCAGATTAATTTTATGCATACAAATTGAAGGACTGATTCCTTTAATATCAGCAATTGTCCATCTGAAGGCTTCCTTAAAATTTTTCAAAATTTTCATCAGCTTTCCTTCTTCTTCCTTTATTAACTTCGAAGAAAATATAATAGGTAAAGTAGAGGAATCTCTTAAAAAGTCTTATTTTAAATGTTCAGAAAGTATTTTCAACTCAAGTTCTGGAGGTTTTTCAATAGATGGACAAAATGATTTATCTTCATCTATAGTGTTCAAAATTTCAAAACTTTCTTGAACATAACTTGAATCTTCCTTAAAAAGGTGTTCCACATTGATCTAAACCTCTTTTTTTCCTCAGATTTTTCTTCATAAGTAGTCTTGAAATGACATTGGCTCAGATATCTTGTAACATCCATTTTATATCATTCATCATCTTTACCTCTTACAGGGTATTTCATTGATTTTGAAATGTTACAAGTAATAGTTTGATCATTGACGCGCATTGTTAATTCCCCTTTCTGCACATCTATCATTTCTCTCTATGGCTAGGGAAGGTCTCCCCAAAATGATAGGTATCTCTTTATCTTCCTCAATATCTAGCATACTGAAATCAATAGGAAAGATAAATGGATCTACTTTCACCAGGACATCTTCTATAACTCCATTAGTATAGGTTATTGAACGATCTGCTAACTGCAGATTTACAGTAGTAGGGATATTTTCCCTAATCCCATTCTTTTAAATATTGATAATGGCATAAGGTTAATGCTTGCACCTAAATCACATAAAGTTTTCCCATAAAATATGTCTCCTATTGCACATGGAATTGTAAAGCTACCAGGATATTTAAGCTTTTCATTAAGCTTCATTGCACATGGAATTGTAAAGCTACCAGGATATTTAAGCTTTTCATGAAGTTTCTTTAGAATTATAGCACTGCACTCCTCACTAAGTGCAACAGTCTCATTATCTTCAAACTTCCTTTTTTATTGAGAATATCCTTCATAAAATTTACATTGCTTTGCATTTGTTCTAAGGCATCAGCGAATGGAATATTGATTGTAAGCTTCATAAATATTTCCAAAAATTTTGAAAATTGTGTATCCAACTTCTATTATCAAAGTCTCTGAGGAAATGGAGGTGGTGCTTTTTTTAAATCAATTTTTTATGGAGAAATAGGTCTTTCAGAATCTTTAAGAGCGTCTTGTTGATGAAGTCTCTGAGGAAATGGAGGTAGTGGTTTTCCTAAATCAATTTTAAGTGCAATCTCTTTTTGAACCCTACCTTCCAACTCTCTTACACTTCTAAGTTGTACGGCTTTAAATTGCTATTTTTTTTTAAGTATTACTAGGAAGTGTTCCTTATGATCTATTACTTAATGAGCTTGTGATTTGCCTAAGTTGATTCTTCATATTTCTAATTTTATCTCCTTCAATTTGTAACTGATTACCCATTTGTAACACCACTTCTTCTATGGACAACTTCTTATCCTTAAATTATCTATTACTGTTGAAACTTAGAGGACAAGTAGATCTATAATTATAATTCCCTTGGTTATTTTAGTTTCCCAATGGGTTTCCTTAGTAGTTCCCCCATTGCTGATTATTACCACTCAAATTGTTATTCCAGCTAAAGTTGGGATGGTTCTTCCAACCTGGGTTATAATAATTGGAATATGGGTTATTTTGCTTATTATTTATGGCATTCAAAGTTTCTAATGATGCTTGAGAATCTACCATTTGGTCTAATGAATTCACTTCAATCATGGAAATTATTTGAGAAAAAACATTCCAAATTGGTTCTTAAAATTGTAGCAACTTGACTTGCTAACTGCTAATATTGTAAATGCATCAGTTCCATGAATATTGGCTACTTTCTTTGATTTACCCTCTTAGAAGGCCATTGGAAATTATTGGTAGCCATCTCTTCAATTAAAGCATAAGCATCATGCAATGGTTTTGACATCAATGAATCACCAGCAGCGGCATTGATTATAGATCTAATAGAACCAATAAATCCTTCATAAAATGTTTGAATTACTAACCAATCTGGTATATTATGGTGTGGACACTTTCTTAAGTGTTCTTTAAATCATTCACATGCTTCATAAATAGATTGCTCTTCAAACTAATTAAAAGATGTAATATCATTTCTAAGTTTTGTAGTATTTGAGGGTGGAAATATTTAGCAAAGAATTTTTGTGCTAAATCACCCCAAGTTCTGATAAATTCAGGTGCTAACGAATTCAACCACATCTTAACTTTATCCCACAGTGAGAAAGGAAATAACTTAATTTTTATGGCATCATCTGAAACACCATCATATTTAAATGTAGTACACAATTTTAGAAAATTGGTGAGATGTAAATTTGGATCTTCAGTTGGTGATCCCCTAAACTGATTATTTGATACCATTTAGATAATAACAGTTTTAAGCACAAATGAATTAGCCACTAGAGTAGGTTCTTGAATACTACAGTAGGTTTTTGAATACTACAATGAAGTCCATCTACCGTAGGGTTGGCATAATCTCTTAAAGGTCAAAACTCTTGATGAATTTTAGCATTTTTATTATTTTGGTTTTCCATATCTATAATTTTTTTGAAATTTTATGATTTTATATTTTTTTGGTTCTTCTGATTTTTCTAATAGTTCTTTCTAATTTGGAATCGTAGGGCACTAGTTCTTCAGAACCTGAACTACGCATATACTAACATAAAAAAAATAAAATAAAATAAATAAAATAAAACAAAACATAAAAAATAAGATACAATATTTAAAGCTTAAATAAGACTTTATAAAAATAGAAATTTACTTAATTTTCTTTCCCGGCAACGGCGCCAAAAACTTGATCCCGACATACTTAATGCTTATGCACAATATAACAATAGTTATGATGGTATTTTTCACTTACATTTCCTTATTTTGCAACAAAAATAAAAACTTGATCTTGAAGAAAAATAAGAATTTAACTTTTTAATTTATATATATTTATATTGAGATACTGCGCA
This sequence comes from Phalaenopsis equestris, assembly GCF_001263595.1. Taxonomy (NCBI): domain Eukaryota; kingdom Viridiplantae; phylum Streptophyta; class Magnoliopsida; order Asparagales; family Orchidaceae; genus Phalaenopsis; species Phalaenopsis equestris. The sequence continues at coordinate 9,219 of NW_018252053.1, read as the reverse complement.
AGTATATGTATCGTTATCAAGTAATATAGGACTTTTTTATTATGACCTGAATATCGAACCCACAAGGAAGATTATGCAATATGCACTTTAAGATAGTTTTTGTACTTTTAAAAAGATAATTACTTAAACTAAAACTGATTTTTGTACAAATTTAAAATTTAAATATTTTTTAAATTTGTTTAAATATTTTTGGTATTTTTGATGAAACAGTTACAACTTAAAAAGATAACTAAAGTTTTGTTAGAAGAAAAGTACTTAATATAAAAAATATCTTTCTTCTTATCATGAATCAGTAATAAGTATAGGAATGTTGTTGTGGAAGTATGCAAATTATGTTGTGCCAAATAGGAGCAATGATATTTGTTACCCTTACTAGAGATGCTATAAAGAACATTGCTGAAGACCGGCTAGGCAGGGAAGATACTATCTCTCACTTTAGAGTTCCCTCGATTCCCTCCATCTGGGGCTAACATTCTCATATCAGAACTTAAAATAATAAAACCAGTTAGGGGATTTAACCTGTCACTTTAAAGTCCTCTAACTCTATGCCCATCAATGAATATTTCCCTATTCATTTACACTCAATCATATGAACTACATTCTCATTCATACAACCTCATGTGATTCTTTTCAATTGTTGACTGAGATAATACCAGCCCAGTTCTTACATGTTCTCACAATAAATTTTAACATTTGGATTGACCAAATTAAGAAGTAAATGAAGTGTGTGGATTTAAATCATCAATACTTCTTCCAACATTAAAGATCAATACTCTCCATAACTTCCATCCAAAACTTAATTACTTATCATTTTAAGAAGAAAGATAAATAAAACTACTCAAAATCCATGGAGAAAACAAAATCACACTTTAGTTTAAAAGAAGAAATCATTGTCAAACCAACAATAAGTCTCGATTAAAACCAAAAGTAGTCTATAAAAAGATAAAAACTTATCTCAAGTCCTCCACCAAACTCTTGAAGTTCCTTTGAATCTTTTCTCTTTCATAATCACTCAAAACAAAATAAAAAAAAGATAAAGTAAACAAAAAGTGGTTCCTGAAAATCTCTCTGAACTAACTCCCCAGAGAAAAACTTTCAAAACTTGCCAATATTTTCAAGACTCCAACTTTTTCGGACCAATTCAGGACTTTTTTCTTTCTTTTATAGTTTTCCAAGAGGTGCCTTGGGATCTCTCCAAAATGTATCTTGATTCGATGTATTTGCCCAAGAGACGTATCCTTTCATGATAAGTTTCGTCCATGGTGGTTACAATCACCTATTAATCCAATGGGTGCCTCAAAAACCCCATCGAACTTCATAAAATCGATTTTACTCGTCTAGTAACTTCCACTTGCGAGTAAGCACGGGGTCTCAGCACTTAGGCGCGGCGTTCTCTGTTTAACCAACGCGTAAGCGCTGAATCTGGCGCTTAGGCGCCAAAACTCTTTTGCATAATTTTTCACCTTTTTGCTCCAAATTTGATGTTTTTTGACTCCTTTAAGCATTTTTTCCATTTTTACTTATATTTGCAAGAAAAACACAAAAATACATTCCATTAAAGCATAATATCTCAAAATTAGGTATAAAAATGTGTCTAAAAACACTATATATTTTAAGTGTAGTAGACAGCCCCATTAGCCTTGCCAAATTTTTTTCACCTCACCAGCGTCGAATTATCGTCGAAGTAAGATAATGAGGAAAGCTTTAGTTTTTGGGGTTTCCCTCCACATCTCCTCCATTCCTGATGCTCACCACTAGTAAGCTAACATCTGCCATTTTGTCTCCTCACACTTCTGGCGACCGGACACCTTGCCAGACCACCTCGACGTTGTTAGACATCAAGCAGCCACGTCGTACGAAGGACTTCTGCCTCACATGCAAGATCTTACCAAACTTATTTAGGGTTTGTGTAAACCACACGACCGTATAACCCCTCTTCTCCTTCGCATTTTACTTCATAGCTAGTCATAGGTTGCAGGTGTGATAGGCATGTGGGTTTGACCACATACACGGGGTGTGTGCACCAGCATGAGCTGGCGTGATGATGCGTCTATGTGATGGATCACTTGTTTTCCTAGGGGTGGCCTTTAAGATAGGATTTTCCTTACGCAATGTTTTCCTGCATGATAGCCGAGTGAATCATATTTGACTGCTAGCCTTATCACAAAAATCCTAAAGGTTGGAGCCTCCTTTCACTCACCTTTGCTTTGGTTGCTTCAGTCTTTTTAGAAAGATCGAAGAGTAGGCCTTATCAAGAAATGAGAAAATATGAGTCATTACCTCATTTTGCAAATATCAGAGGCATTGTGAAATCAGGAAAAGCATCATCGCTAGTCCATTTCACGAGGAGGTGAATAACTTACCCTTAGAGATTCCAGGAGAAGTTCCCCACTCGCTTCACTGAAGCAAAGGCGACAATCATTATTCTTCCATATGTTGATCCTAGGTTTCCCAGTGAGGTCGTTAGCATGCGAATGGATCCCTACTACGTGTGTACGCTTACATGTTGCATTCTTCATGTCACGTAACACTTCACTTCGCTTCGACCGGCCGCTCTGGCTCATCGAGCACTTCACTTCAATCTGACTGGCCGCCCCAGCTCGGTGAGCACTTCATTTTGGTCTGATCGACTGCCCAAGCTTGGTGGGTATCTCATTCCATTTCAATTGACTTCCCTGAGCTGGTTGGCATGACACTTTGGCTCAATCATATTCCTCAAGCCGGTTGAGCAATTACTTGCACCACCATACTGTCTTGCATGTGTATTTGCATTTTTGTCATATTGTAGTGAATATGTTTGCTTGAATTATTGCATCTTATCTTGCATTTATCTTGCTGCATGATTATGATCATAGCTTCAGTTGTACATTCTCTTCGGGCCCCTCCCGCCATGACATGCCCACACTTTACAGGTCACTGCCTTATCGGCATACCTCTAGGGGCTACTGCCACATGACATGCCCATCCTCTTCGAGCTGGTGCCACCCTAGCATGCCTATTCCGTTGAGTCATTGCTGCTTCAGCATAACTCTTGGGGCCACGACCACTACAAAATGCCCATCTTTATTTGATTCCTTGCCTCATGGTATACTCATCACTTGTGTTTTGATCAATCATTTTCATTTGCATGTTCACATGGATAGCAAGCCAGACCCTTTAGGAGAGTGACTCCTATGTTGATCACGATTCTTGAACGAGCTTTACTTATCGGGTCGATCCCAATGAGCAATGTGAGTTATTTCATTAGGATTCACATGTGTATGACTGTGCTAAGGATCTATTGGAACTAACTTGTGTCACCCCTTTGTGACACCCTTTAGATCTCTTGGATCTTTAGGATGGGGCTAGAGTGATGACGCTGCCAAAGTTATATCATGCCCAGACTTACCTCACAGTTACATACTAGGTTGATGAACTTATCGTTTGATGGTATGCTAGGGATAAGATTTAGGATGCTAGGTAGTATTTTCGACACCTCTGGCTATTGTTGTTTGTTGTGTTGTCTTGCGTTAGTCAAGTGTCACTTTCTCACCTTTTTTCGATGTGCATGTATGCCTCTTTTTTTGATAATATATCAAGGCGATCTTCTATAGCTGTCGTGTCTATTTATGGACACTCACACAGGTGCTATTATTGGGGATCATGTAATGATTTCTAATCCATTTCTTGCAAGTGCTCTTAGCTCCCCCAACTATAAGGCAAGGCTTTTTATTTTTACAATGGATGGCATGCCTGCTAACATTTATTTTGTGCAGGTTGAGTCATTATTTTCTATTTCAAATCTATTTGATAGAGTCCTAGGAGAGTTTGTATCAGAAATAAGGTACGAGCATAGGTTTTGAGAAGGTTGACACACCTAACCATGTGATAAGGACCAGGAGCAGTAGCTCGTGTCCCGTACTAAAAGTATGAATTTTACATTTTTTTATAGAGTTAGGACAAGGCAGAAATATGCAAAGTTCGACTGCTTTTATTGCTTTTCCCTGATTATGTTGTCGGTCGAGTGGCATTTGGCCTCTTTATATATTCTTTTGGGATGCCTACCCTTTCCTTTTTCTTCTTATGTTTTTTTACATGTTGGAGCATTTTATATTATTTCTTTCTATGTATCTGGACCTCACATTCTATTTTTTTTTTACCTAAAAATCCTAATAATGAAAGATTAAGATAATCAAAATTTTAGGATTAAAACCTTCAAGATTTTTTTTAAATCAGTCTTTATTTTCTGCATGGCCTTCGAGCTAGGTTTAAAAATGGTTTGCGTGCATGGCTATAACCCAATCATACTTAATAGGGCCTCCATGCATAGGAAATGGGTAGATAATTGCATCATATTTGAATGTCCCAAGGAGTAGCCTCCGTGCTTCTCCAATCCGACTGGCCCAATATAATCTTGCTTAGGTGGTTATCTAGCACGCTTAGGGTGTTAGGAGGCACCCCGATCCAGAAGGGGTGTAAGAGCTTTTGTTTGAGTGTTTTCAGCATTGTAGTTGAACCTCCCTTTCTTGTTCCTTCCTACAACATCCACATCATTTCTGCGGGTATATGTCCAACCTCTTGGAGCTCCATCTAATAGTCATAGGATAGAATCTCGTTCCTTTGACCTTAAGGCTATCGAGATCCCCGCGGACTGCAAATCACGGATTGCTGCCCGGGGATCTCTAATTATGTTAGCTCGACTTCTTTCAAGACTATGTGGACTTAAGGTCCTAGTGGCTTGGGATGAAGGGTTCGTGGTACCCCAACCTGGCTACCTCTACTTCTTAGGACTACTTCTCCCCACCTTTGACTACCCCTATTGAGCAGTCTTTATTGACGGCCTGATGCCAATAAGCTATCGCGCATTTAGGATACAAAGATTTATCCTCGGCCCTTACAGCCCGGATGTACTATGACGTATCAGGATATCCTTGTCAATTGATTTAAGGTTTTTTCATAGGTACCGTGTGCTAAGGAGCTATTATCCATTTGGATGTGAGAGATTTACTCTGTGTCTGATGGCTTGGCCCAAGCTTTAAAGCATTAGGACCGACCCATATGAAATAATTACCTTTTGATAGCCTATGCCCCAACATCATGATAATAAAATGAAACTCCTTTCATCGATAGTCTTTTTGGGTATTCCCCAGGATGTAGTTAACTAGTAGGAATACGTTCCTCTCGGAGACTTTTGACCCTAGAACAAAAATTTTCTTTATGGTTCTCTGGTTACGCGTGGCTTATATAGAGATTCTTCTTATGGATGTTGTATTCCAGGGTACTTCAATCCAATTATGTTTGGACGTATACTCGTGACCCATCACATGAGGATTACCCTTATATAAGCCTTACGTTTCTTTTCTTTTTGATTTGTTTGTCTATTTGTTGTTGTACATCATTTTGCTTTTTGATTCCTCTCCTCTTTGAGTGATTTATTTGATTCAGGAGGGAGACTTATTTGAATAGGAAATTTATACGATGACACATAAATAGACAAGCTGGCAACTCAGAGATCTAAGAGAAACGAGGAAAACAATCTAGCGACTCCGCAGGGAATTAGTCTCTCTCTCCACGCTAGAAGTTTCACTTTTATTCTAGGGTTTTATTCTCTCTCTCTGTATGGGAGTTTTGCTCACATTATCATGACCTAGGTTCTTTTCTCAAGTAATTATTTGAGCCTGTAGTGAGACCTTATTTTCAGTCCATACACGTGTCCTGTCCCGTCTTCTTACCCTCAGCACGCTGAATAGTTGCATATTCGTACACGACCGTGTTTTAGTACTATTTTGTGATTATTTTATCTTGAGATTTCTTTCTTTTTCTCTTTTTTTTTTGCTTATTGTTACCTCTTTTTACTTGGCAGACATGGTGAGCGAGAGAGCTGTTACGATTGCCACTACTGGGGGAAGTTCTATCTTCTTCTCCCCCAATATTTTTTGTGCTGCCGAGCGCACCATAACCTTTGGTTGTTTCGAGCACAATGTACAGATTACATTAGGTAATTCTAAGCCTTATGAGGCTACTACTCTGTGCCCTTCCCTTATAAAGGGGAGACATGCACATGGAGCCACTCTCAAAGTGTTGGCTCGTTTTGAGTCTGCCCCTTCTACGAAGAAGAGGCTTGTGCCTGATGGCAACGCTCCACAGTGCCCTTCAGTCTTCTCCAAGCTGTCGGGTCATCCCTTCGTACTTTCATGGATTTCCATGCCTACGTAGTGGGATGTGGGCTTTGACTCGTTAGTCCACCACTCGCCAAGGGGGGTTTTCTTCCATTGCATAAGGGGTTAAGCCCACCGGGGTGTTGCTAGGAACCCCTAGCAAGGCATCTAATCCATAATCGCTAGAGTTTGTGCATGCTATCAAGTCCACTATTGTACTGGCACAACCTGCACATGATGTATCTATTGAAATTAATAAAAAAAATATTTTTGCTTATGCATCTTCTTCTTCTTGTCTGACTAGAAATAATTCAAGCACTCCTTTTGTGGGTGGTAAGAGTTCTGGGGTATGCCCCCGAGGTCACTCCCACTACTTGTACAAAAATAAGTATATAAATGAGGGATATTGTCCCAACTGACCTAGGAGGCAATAGGCTCAAAAGCCACCCACATCCTCTCCTTTTAAGGCTTTAGCTCCAGTGTTGGAAGCCATTGAGTCAGTCCCGGAAGAGATTGTTCCTTTAGTTGATCATGCCTTGGAGCGACCACCTGTTGACCCAAGAATGGAGCCCAATATTGATCATATGGGTGACCTATCTAGGGATTATTCTCTTACCCCAAGTGATGATTCACTCGAGGGCCTCATGAATATTCCAGAGGATTTTCTCGATGAAGATGACCTCCTCAATGAGGAGCTTCATGATTTTGAGATGGCCACAGACCGGATCATAACCGTGACCACTCGAGCCCAAAGTTCAAATGTCAAGGGCCACACCTCCGATCCCGTCGAGGATCACCAACATGAGACTCTTGAATTCCATGGTGGCCCTGCGGTTGATTGAGAGGATTGAGGCAAAGATGAACTAATCGCTCACTTGTAGGCCCAACTATCCCTTCTAGATGCTCAGATAGTGGCACTGCAAAATGAAAGGGTTGGGTCCGATATTGTTTCCCTCCCACTCTGAGTGAGGTGCGCCCCAATGTTCCTTCTTTGCCTTTGGCACCCTCTCAACATTTTCAAGTTGTTTCTTTTGATGTTGCTCAGCATGAGCACATCTCTTTGGACTCACACTTGCAGTCCTTGGTTGATGTCAAGTTCAAGGCTACATTGGCAGCTCAACAAGGTGAGACCTCTATGCAGAAAGGTATACCATATCTTGAGGCATATGAATATATTTTGTACCCTTCAATTTTGTCCCCTTTCGCTTCAAAAGGTTTGAGGGCTTTGGCAATCCTTGCCAAAATATAGCCCAATTTAAGCACTCTGTTGAAACTTTGGAAATAATGATGCCCTTTTACTTTGACTTTTTGTCACCAGTTTAGTGAAGTTCGCTTTCAAATGGTATGTTGATTTACCTAATGGCTCATTCAAGACCCTCGCTGAGCTTAAGGATGCATTCGTAAAATGCTTTGTAGGCACACTAAATCACATTAAAAGATCTATTGTTAGCCCAACAAGACTTTCTGAGCTTTAGTTGGATTTAGTTATTTAGTGACGCAACTTGAGTTTGCAGTGCAAGCCCCAGTTGCAAGAGCTCTACGTGAGCCAGAGGTCTTCTATGTACATTATGCAGAAGAGACGATGAAGGAGGCAGCTATGCAGCTGGGCGTGTTTGTCATTACCTTCACTGAGGAGGTCTTGCTTTTAGGCACCACAGACCATAACCATCCTCTATAAGTGATAGTTGGAATCTACAGAACTCTGCTAAAATGTATTTTAATCAATCGAGGTGCTTCAGTGAATATTATAAGCATGCAGACTTTTGAGTTGTTGTCCTTGAGCATGGGGAGATTATGCTCTGACAAGATTATGCTCAATGGCTTAGCACCATCACTCTACCTCTCCAATTTGGAGACTTCAAGAGTAAAGCCAAATTCCATGTGATTGATGGGGATACTTCTTACTGTGCTCTACTCAGACGCCCATAGATCCATGAGTATGGGATGGTACCGTCCACCCTCCACCAATGCATTAAGTGCATGCGTGGAGGGGAAGAGTTTTTCATCTCTGGAGTTGTTCATCCATTTTATATTAATAACATTGGAGTCTATGATGCTGCAGAGTACTTTGCACCACCTAAAAAATCTGTCCCAGTCTTGATTTGTTCGGCACGTCCATGGGCCCCTCCCCTTCCTAGTTCTCTCATGGTTAAAGGTAAGGAGATAAAGGAGTAGGATGAAAGGAATCGTGCCCCTGTGACTTTAAAGTGTAAGCTTAGACTTCCCATCTTGCCTGCAGGCAAGATGAAGATTGAAGCTATATCGGACTCCGAGCCCGAGCCAGATGAAGTACTACTGATAAGCAGTTTTAGCCGGAAGGACGCTAGAGAGGATATACTTCTGCTACCCTCGACAGGCATGGTCCCTCATTTTACCAGACTTTCTTTGATGAATGAGATACTGACCATCG
>NW_018252053.1:0-512 GCF_001263595.1 Phalaenopsis equestris | reverse complement strand
ATCCCAAAGAGCTAACAACTACGCATGCCTCTACTATTGAAGGTATTTTGTTTTTAAAGCCATTCCTCATGCATTAAACACTGATGTAATTCTTTTAAATAATGATAATGAAGAAGTGGAGGATATTACTTTTTTAATTATTGGTTTCCTCTCATTTATAAAAATGCTTGATGTTGGTTTGTTGCCCAAGAGATGTTCTGGTCGCCAAGCCAAGTTTTGTAAGGCCATGTGGCAGTATAGACCCTCGGGGGAAAGGTTTGCACTAGGCTATGTTAAAATCTTGATAAAGTTGTTCTCCATAGAGCATCGTGTATAATGATTTCTATGCATGAAGACATGACCCTCACCTCTACTAGTGAGGAGATCAAAGTTAGAGATGCCCCTGCCAAGCTTGAGGATGGCATCTTTTTGATAGTTGATGAATTGGTTAAGGTCAACCTTGGTATGGTTTACGATCCTCATCTAACTTGTATTAGTAAACTCCTATTGGATTCTATGACTGCTAAAATTAT
>NW_018252052.1:82638-90032 GCF_001263595.1 Phalaenopsis equestris | reverse complement strand
CCAGCGACCGACAGCTTCTTACGGGCAACCCTAGAAACCAATCCCCGAAATAACGCCGACATACCCCCACCTCCACCAGTGGAAGAACCACATAATCAAGACAAAATCAGAGAATCATACAAGGTAGACTACAACATGCTAGCTCATCTTAGGAAGTTGTAGGCCCGATTAAGCATCTGTGACGCTTTGATCCTGTCAAAGGAGATGAAAGAGTCTCTAATTATAGTTTTGCTTGACCAAAAAATTTGTTTAGCTTAGTTGGCCAGCACATCCTTAGATGAAGTTTGTTCATTGAAAGAACAGCCCGGGGTAACCTTCACAGATGAAGACTTGCTGCTCGGTACCGCCGACCATAATCGTCCGCTCTACATCTCCGTCAAGATTGGCAGATTTGTGTTGTTTAGAGTATTAGTAGATTATGGAGCCTCTCTTAACTTGATGAGCCTATGAACATTGGTCTATTTGGATATTGAAGATCAAGAGCTTACGACCGATAAAAATGATAATAAGAGGGTTCAACCAAAAGGGAGAAAGAGACCTCAGATCAATTACATTACTTAAGAAGGTTGGAGAATTCGTGACAACCGCTAAATTTCATATCATCGACGCAGAGACCTCTTTTAACGCTCTACTAGGTCGACCATGGACTCATGAACACAATATGGTTCCGTCATCTCTAAATAGTGCATCAAATACCGCAAAGATGGTCAATGATCTTATTGCTGTTTGATATAATTTTTGTTCCCCTCTGTGCTATCAAGGGACAGATACCAGCAGACTTTCTCGCTGCACACGCACTACCAGTTGGGACCTCTCTCAACGACGAGTTACCAGACGAAAAAATACTACAAATGGAATTCTCCAGTGTGCAACACTGGGAAATGTACTTCGACGGGCTTGATCAGCAAAAAAAGAGAAAGGGTCAGGCACAGTTATACCAGGCAAAGTAGGGATCGATTTGATCTTTATCACACCAGATAAGGGTATGTTGAGATTCTCATACCACCTGATAGAGCCATGAACCAATAATGAAGCAGAATATGAATCTTTAATCACCGGATTGGGAATGTCAATCTCAATGGATATAACAAACATTGTCATCTATGGCGACTCCCAACTCGTCATCCAGCAAGTCACCATACAATTCAAAATTCTGAAACCAAGATTAGCAGAATACCATCAGTACACGATGAAGCTCTTGGAGCAAATTCCTAATGTGACTTCCTACCAGATTCCTAGGGGAGATAATGCCCATGCCGACGCTCTAGCAAAACTTACTAAGGAAATGACATATCCCCTGGAGGATTCCATTGAAGTCACAGTGCAAGGAAGACAAGTCTTGTCTCAGATCGACTTCAAAACTCTACTAAAGCTTGTAAAAGAAGATACAATAAATACAGTTGTAGAAATCAACGAAGATTGGCGCAAATCATTAATAAAATATTTGCATACTGGAAAGCTGCCAGAAGAAAAGTCTGAGGGGCACCACATCACAAAAAGGGCCATGTCTTATGCCCTGATGGGAAACGTGTTCGCTACAGAATATCATTCGACCAGATGTGGCTACAGTGTTTGAGCAGAGCCGAAGCGCAAAATATTGTCAAAGAGGTACATGTCGGGTTGTTAGATGTGGCTACAGTGTTTGAGCAGAGCCGAAGCGCAAAATATTGTGAAAGAGGTACATGTCGGGTTGTTTGGCGCTCACTAGTTAGGGCCGAAAATGAAAATGAAGATCAAAAGACTTGGATATTATTGGCCAATAATGATGTTCGATTGCATGTATACAACCAGAAAATGTCACCAATGCCAAGTGCAAGGGGTGGTCTTAGGGTGGTCTTACATCTTACACCTGCCTCCGAATGTGCTACACCCAACTGTTGCCTCGTGGCCATTCGAGTGTTGGGGCACAGACATAATAGGACCGATATACCCTCCATATTCCAAAAGACACATGTTTATACTTTTCGCTACAGATTATTTCTACAAATGGGCAGAGGCAGTGCCGCTACAAGAGGTTACAACACAACATGTCCTCCAATTCTTCAGAAGCCAAATCGTCTACAGTTTTGGTGTACCGCGCAGAGTAATCTCCGAAAATGGGACAGATTTCGTCAAAAGGCAAGGGATAGATTGGAGATACTCTACGATTTACTATCTCAGAGCAAATGGTTTGGCTGAGGCTTTCAATAAAACACTGGTACAGATTTTGAAGAGAACACTGGATGAAAACGAAAGGGATTAACACAACAAACTATTAGAAGCCTTGTGGACCTACCGGACGACTTTCAGGACTCCCACTCAGTGTACACCCTATATGCTTGAGTACAGGTCCAAGGTCGTGCTACTGTTATAAGTCCAGACACGATCTCTCAGAGTCGCCGTTTCCAAACAACTCACAATGGAAGAAAGTGCAAAACTCAGACTTGAAGAACTGGAAAGTCTCAAGGGAAAATGACTAGAAGCACAACAAAATTTGGAGCTTTATCAGGAGATGATGGTACAAGCCCATGATAAATTGGTCCGCCCAAGGACATTCAAAGTTGGAGACCTCATACTTGTGCTCAAAAGACCTATTCTTGCACACCGCAAAATAGGTGGAAAATTTGAGCCAACTTGGGAGGGACCATTTGTCATTGAAAAGGTCTACACAGGAGGAGCCTACCAGTTAGTGGACTTCCAGGGTGAAAGACCCATGTTACCAATAAATTGACGATATCTGAAAACCTACTACGCAACCTAATGCCGCTTACCTCTACTTGCTTTGAAACTTTGAAACTTTGATTATTTTGGGATTATCTATGTGGACAAATGTCTATGACTGGGTCCAAATCTTGTAATTAACCTCAATATAAAGAAAATTTTGAGAAAGAAATTTTAAAATTCAAATTTTCTTCTTTCCACTCTTGAGTATAATGTTCCACAAAAAATAAATAAAATTCATATATAAGTAAATGATTCATTTCACTAAATAAGCCATTTCACTAAAATAAGTTAAAATTCACTTCAATAAATACTTTGCTTTGTTCTTGTTCATGCCAAGTTTTGGCTCACTGACGTTTTTCCTATCATCTCTAGAAAAATGTCGAGACAGAGGCTGATTTTTGCTTTTAAGGATGGCTGGAGCCTCACACTGAATGAGGAGATGGCGCCACAGGGCGGTACCATAGATTTCAAGATGGATTTTAACCAGGTTGACATGGACTACGAAGGTCCTCTCATGGATGTAGTCAGCTGCAAAGAGAAAGAGGGATTGCTTTCACTACTGAGGGTGACTGCTAAAGATAATGTATCACACAAAGGCAAGAACGTGATAACGGAGCAAGATCCGATGGAAGGGCCTTGCCTTCTTCCCTCCATGGTAGCTACACCAGTTGGGGGTCTAATAACTGCCAATGACAAACGACTGCCAAGTACTTCGCTTTGTAGGATGCAACACAGGAACGCCTGCCGTAAGAAGCAAAGAGCTTTTCTATGATAAGAACGCAGACGTCAGAGAGAGACAAACCACTTGCTCACCCCTATTCCTGAGGGGCATATTTATGATCCAGACCTGAAAGAAACTTTTGTTAGCCTACCCACCACGGATGAAGAACCAGGATTCATGACAGAGTCAGATACACTTTCAGTTTCAGATGTTTTATGCAAGGGTTTCCCGACGTGCAACGTTGAAATACCGACCGGGACATCAGCCACAGGCGTGTTTGTAGAATGCCCTAATTGCAATGTTATACATTTACAACATTTCAGACATTTCAGTACATTGAAAGAGTATACCTCAAGCACCAACAGATCTCATACTTCAGATTTTATGATGGATGATCCATAATGTACCATGGAGCCCAGGGTTGTACATCCCGCTAGATGTCGAGTCCCATGTTTCAGATCAACCAGCGCCAGTTTGGGTTTCTGCCAATGCTCGAAGGGAGGAACGCCCGCACCCTAATACAATTGAGTACTACAAGATAAGTAAAGTTAATAAAAGAGAATTTAAATTTTATGAAGAAGTTCAAGGAAAATTTGTCAACATACTGGAAGGCCTGGAGCTGTATACGAGGGTTTTCTCTGAGAGTGACGAAAGAAGCATTCTGGACTGCATATTTGACTTGAGAGATAGAGGCTGAGCGAGCCTTCTCATGGAAAGAACATACTCTGAGCCAAAGAAATGGATGAGAGGAAAAGGGAGAATTACTATTTAGTGCGGCTGCTGTTATAACTTCACAAATGACAGAAAGGGGAATCCACTTGGGATCCTCAGACACGACCAAGTAGATCCACTACCGCCAATGATAAAGTGGATGATCAAAAGAATGGTCAACTAGAGTATTCTGCTTGCTACCTATATTCTAAATTGGTGTATTATCAACATTTACAAAGAGGGTGATTGCATTCCTCCACACATTAATCATCATGATTTTGTAAGACCCTTCTACACGATCTCATTTCTGAGCAAGAGAAATATTTTATTTGGGAAAGAGATCGATATCGTCGGCCCTGGTGAGTTCAAAGGTTCTGTGGAGATTCCTCTACCAGTTGGTTTAGTGTTCGTTCTTAAAGGCAACGGTGCAGAGGTCGCCAAACATTACATTCCAGGGGTACGACACCGTAGGGTGTCTGTGACTTTCCGCATGATGGATGACAACAAAATACCATATGAATTCCAGCCGGACCCGGAACTGGAAGAGCTATTACCGTACGAGCTATGAGAGGGTTGTACCTCTAAGTACATGCAAAGGGAACTCTTATCCTGGAGCATGACTTAGAGGGTCTGTTTGATCAGGAGCTCGTCGTACTTGGTATAGATGGTCAAAGGGTTCACTTTCTTTTATATAACAACATGACATGTATCTGATATATTCAGCCTACAATGTATCAGCCTACAATGTATTCATGGCATGTATTCATGGAATGAGATGTTATGAATGTACTTCGACATGGACTATATATTGTACCTTTTTAGGCGTCAGACTATTGTTCGATCTGTGACATCTTTGTTGAAGCAGATTAATGGAAATTTCTCTCAGAAATGTACCTTTTTGTCAGTTACCTTTTTGTGCGATGGATGAAAGCCATGAACCACGCGTTGGTTTAGAATTTCAATGAGAAAAGAACAAAACAACAAATCTTTAACAATAAATAAGATTTAAATAAAAATAATCACCAATGAATAAACAACAAAACAAAAATCAACCAACTAAAATTAAAATTTTAAAGACATTTTTTGAAAAATTAAATGTGAAAAAAATAACAGGAAAAGAGAATGAATTTTTGAGTGGATTCTCTCATTTTCGGAGTTTCTTACTCTTTGTGCGCGCAGCACAACCATCTTTATCTGCATTAACTCTCTTCACATCCCCGCAACATTTCACATTCTGCACAAAACCCCATAAAGCTCTACAAATATTCTTCAACAAAATCAACCTTTTCACATGACACATTTCTAAAAATTCAACATCACAAACTCTCTACATTGTTTTCATATGACTCTTGTGGTCAGTACCAAAATTTTGACTCCCCATATCCGAGGATTGGTATAAGGCCCCTCCACGGTTTCCAATTCTCTACTTACATCTTCGAGATAGGAGTAAGACTCCCCTTTATGGAACATCGCATCCTATTCTCAACCTTTCAATATTGGTGTAAGGCCCCTCCACAGCTTCCGATTCTCTACCTAAATCTTCGAGATAGGAGTAAGACTCCCCTTTATGGAACATCACATCCTATTCTCAACACCTTTCAAGATTGGTGTAAGGCTCCTCCATGGCTTCCAATTCTCTACCTACCTCTTTGAGATAGGAGTAAGACTCCTCTTTATGGAACATCACATCCTATTCTCAACCTTTCGAGATTTGTGTAAGGCCCCTCCAAGGCTTCCAATTCTCTACCGACATCTTCGAGAAAGGAGTAAGACTCCCCTTTATGGAAAATCGCATCCTATTCTCAACCTTTCAAGCTCAACCTTTCGAGATTGGTGTAAGGCCCCTCCACGGCTTCCAATTCTCTACCTACTTTTTTGAGATAGGAGTAAGCTTTGAGATATGAGTAAGACTCCCCTTTATGGAACATCGCATCCTATTCTCAACCTTTTGACCCTCCACTAAGGCCCCTCCACGGCTTCCAATTCTCTACCTACATTTTTGAGATAGGAGTAAGACTCCCCTTTATGGAACATCACATCCTATACCCAACCTTTCAAGATTGGTGTAAGGCTCCTCCACAGCTTCCAATTCTCTACCTACATCTTCAAGATAGGAGTAAGACTCCCCTTTATGAAAGATCACATCCTATTCTCAACCGTTCGAGATTAATGTAAGGCCCCTCCACGACTTCCAATTCTCTACCTACATCTTCGGGATAGGTGTAAGACTCCCCTTTATGGAACATGACATCATATTCTCAACCTTTCGAGATTGGTGTAAGGCCCCTCCACAGCTTCCAATTCTCTACCTACATCTTTGAGATAGGAGTAAGACTCACTTTTATGGAACATCACATCCTATTCTCAACCTTTCGAGACTGTTTTAAGGCCCCTCCACGGCTTCCAATTCTCTACCTACATCTTCGAGATAGGAGTAAGACTCCCCTTTATGGAACATCACATCCTATTCTCAACCTTTCAAGATTAGTGTAAGGCCCCTCCACAGCTTTCAATTCTCTACCTACATCTTTGAGATAGGAGTAAGACTCCCCTTTATGGAACATCACATTCTATACTCAACCTTTCAAAATTGGTGTAAGGCCCATCTACAGCTTCTAATTCTCTACCTAAACATTCAGGATAGGAGTAAAACTCCCCTTTATAGAACATCACATCCTATACTCAACCTTTAAGATTGGTGTAAGTCCCCTCAATGGATTCCAATTCTTTACCAACCCCTTTCGAGATTGGTGTAATTCTCCTCAACAGCTTCTAATTCTCTACTAACCTCTTTGAGATTGGTGTAAGTCCCCTCAACGACCTCCAATTCTCTACTCACACCTTTTGAAATAGGAATAAGACCCCCACCGTGACATCCTACTCTCAATCTTCGAAGTCATCACCTACACTAATTCCTATCCTTTATAAATACCTGAAATTTCATAACTTAAAATTCACTCTCTGATCCCGAACGAGAGTCCCTACTCCTTGATTTCTATAAGACGATCTTCTGCTAATATCCCCAGCAGAAATAAATCACACACACAACTCTACACATACTTTCGGGTATGTTGACTTAGGAGGTTGTATTGGTTTTTGTTGATCTCAACGGTCAACGCCAATACGCGCGGTGTCTTGCCCAGCACACCACACCTATTGGAGGTCCATTTGTTGACCTCACTTTTGGTTGAGGTTTAGTTTTCCTCTTTATTAGCCTAAGGTCTAGCCATAGGACTTTCCTATTGACTATTCCTAGAAA
>NW_018252052.1:81107-82529 GCF_001263595.1 Phalaenopsis equestris | reverse complement strand
TGGACCTTAGGGTTGACTCTGGGTGTTGGTCTAGGGCTAAGGCACTCACTTGCAATCACTTGTACTCACAATCACTCATTACCCTAAACCCAGAATTTCTAGGCTTTGGTCCTTTGATACTTTTGGGAGACTCCTGTAGGTGATTCCCTAAACCTATTAGCCCTGGGCTAGGATTTGGCTAAAACCACTACATAGAGGACCCAAAATATAGAGGACCCAAAATAGGGTTTTGGACCCAAAATAGGGTTTTCATTGGTTCATGTCTTATTGATGGTGGTTGGCACTCCTACTCTACTAAGACATCCAACCTAGTCGTTTGCCCCTAAATTTTCCCAAATTACCTAGATACCCTTGGGACCCCAAATTTGGCCAAAATCTCCAAATCTAGCCAAAATACCCAACTTGACTCAAAAATCATTTCAAACACTTTGAAAACACCCAAACTACCCAAAATCCCCAAATTGGCCAAATTACCAAAATACCCCTCTTTAGCCCAAAATCCAAAAATACCAAAAAGAATTCAAAAAAATCCCAAGACCTCCCAAATATTCCCAATTTCATCTTTCTCAACTATAATTTGGCCAATTTGACCATCTTTGATCTAAACCCCCAAATTGCCCTTTAAAGGCCAATATTTTCTCCAAATTACCTCAAATGTCTAGCCAATTGGTCTCAATTTACCCAAATTTCAATTCGAAAATCAAATTCCCCCTTGATATGACTAATATAGACCAAATCCAACCTCAATTGGTCCATCATTTGGACCCAATTTTGATTTAAACCAAAAACCCAATTTTGGCCCTATGACTTGGTTCCACCAAATTTAACCCATAGCCCACTCAATTGGCCACAATTTGTACTGAAAAATCTTTATAACATCCCCATACATCAAAATTAACCTTCAATTGGCCTTGATGAGACCTCAAATTTATTTGATTTCAACCTAAGTCCAAGAAGCCCCAAATTTGCCCCAAATTGGCCATGTCTCAAAATCTTACCAAATTAAGGGTCTTAACCCCAAAATTTCCACTCTATCCCTTCATGAAAAATCTTCACAAAACATACCTTAATCATGTGGACCATTCAGTTTGGACTTATCCCAAGGCTAGCCCAACCTAGACCCATGTCTAGCCCAACATACCAAAAATTGACCAAATTCCAAAATCCCTCAAATTGACCTACCAATTGAACTCAAAATCACTTCAACTCTTCACCAAAAATCTTCATAACAATAATATACACAATGTTGATCAATAAATTGGGTCATTTGACATGGCTAACATTGCCCAAACTCAAAATTTGATCACTTGAACCCACATTGAACCCATGCATTAAAGATGGCCTAACTACCCCAAAGTCATCAAATTAACTCCACCTCAGCCATTGGTTAGACCCTAAGACTGAGCCAAAACCCATCTAACC
>NW_018252052.1:78957-80877 GCF_001263595.1 Phalaenopsis equestris | reverse complement strand
GTCCTGAGCACCTAGCCACCTCCCCCTGCCATGGCCGGCCGGCTTAGTTCCTGGAGAAGCTAAAAACTGAGAGCCACCCCCATGGAACTTCACCCAAATCAAACCAAGAGGCCAGCTCAGCCAGACCAAATTGTAGAGCTCCTCTGCCCTCCACCTAAGCACCATAATGCACCCAAACATTTGCCCTGAGAGCCACCCCATGGCTATTTTTATAAAAACTCACCTCCACGACCATGGGAGGTGTGCTAAAAATTTCTTAGAGAGAGCCCCCCAAACTTCTCACAGAGCTTCTCTCAGATCCCCTCAGTGTAATCCAACCTTCTTCCCCCACTGAATTCTACTGTGGAAGCTCAATTTTGAGCTCAAACCTCTGCTAAAAACCAGGACAGAGCTCATTACACTTCCACAGTCCACCAAAATTCAATTACTTGTGCCCACACCTTCACAACCGAGAAAGAAGCCAAAGCCCTATAAAATCCCCCTCTAAAATAGCCTCTAGAATAGCTCTAGACCAACACCCAAATCCGGCCATGATCAAAATCATATCTAGGCCTCACACCAAGACCAGAGACTCAATCCCTAGCCTCTTTGGATCACAACAAATGTGTCAAGGCCCTCTAATCGAAGCTCTACTTCTCAAAGCAATGGTATAAAACTTATCTTCCTCTCGAGCCCATTTTGATTCTCCATTTAATTAGGCTTAATTTAATTACATGATTGCCGTATGGATGTGTTCGTCTCACTTATACGAGTCCATAGGATCAAACCCAACGTGATTTGGTTGAGTCTAGGCCGAGATCTTAAGATTTTAGCGTGGACGGGCACGGGATCATTGGGACGATGACGGGGAGCCGTTTGATCAAGCGTGATCGAATGGATGGAGGAGATTGAGCCGGACAGTGCTTCGGAACAAAAAACGTAGGCCGAGTCAGCAGCTACGTGGATGGCGGCGTCCAACCAGAGCGCGCCACACTTGCCTTCGGTGCTGCCTAGGATCTAGTCAGCACGCGCTGTTTGAATAGATAAATAGGGATTTTTACTATTTATTTAAATACCCCTAACTTAAAAAATTCATATCTTGGTGTAGACAAATAAAAAAAATAAAATAAAAATACCTCTTGCTCAGTGAATAGAGGAGAATAATATGGAAATAATTTGAAGTTCATTTGATGCATATTTTATTTTTAATTAATTAAACACTGATTTGAATGTTTTAATTCTCCATGCTTGTAGGAACATTATCATGGCTTGAAATTTTAGCATATTGTTGTCTTTGTCTTAGGGAACATCCTCTGATTTTTCCAAAATCAGAGGAGGTTCCTAGACAGAGATCCATATTTTTCATGTTTGTGTCTTCTATTTGCATAAATTAATCATGATAATGAGCATGTTGATTATAAAATTCCAAGAAAATTTTGGAAGGTCCACCATGACTAGAGGAGCTTTTGGAAATAATTTGCTGGATCAAGTCATTTAAAATGCACTTAATTTTCATAAACTCTAAATCATTAAGAAAATTAATTTTGAAAGATATAAACATTTAAATGACTTGATTTTTGATCTCCACTATTATTTATGATTCTGAGAACTAACCATAAAAAATTCAAATTATTTTGAGTTCATTTGATAACTTAAGTGGATTTTTAAATATAAATATCATTTTGGCACTTAAATGATTTTTAAGAAATTAAAATATAACTAAAAAATTTATAAAAACTTGATTTCTTGAGTTCTCTGAGAGCAGGGGTATTTTCTAAAAAAAATGATATTTAAAATAAAAACTTGATTTTTAGTCTATTTTAAATATTTAAATAATTAAAAATCTATAAAAATCACAACAATAATAAAATTCATGGAAATGTTCTAAATTATTTTCTAAGCACTTAGGAACAATTGGAATAATTGGAATATTTTTCCTGG
>NW_018252052.1:78161-78890 GCF_001263595.1 Phalaenopsis equestris | reverse complement strand
AATGATTTTTAAAACTTAATAATGATTTTTAAAGGCTAAAAAATGGGTTTTCATTAAGAATAATTCCAATAAATCAAATAAAACTCAAAAAAATATAAAATCTTCTCCTCTGAGTTCTTTAATCTTAGAAGGATTTTTCAAAAGTATAAAAATTAATTTTCTCTATTTAAAATATTTTATATTTAATAAATACCCCAAAATTTAAAATAATTCCTAAAATTCAAGTAAAATTCAAAAAAACATGAAATTTGGTCCAAAGGTTTCTCTAGTCTAGGTCTACCTCGAGTAAAACTTTTAAGGGATTAGGATTTACCTTGATCAAGTTAGGCATTTTCTTTAAAAAATCCTTTTGTTTGCATGAAAATAATTATATAAAATAAGTTAAATTTTGAAAAATCACATTTCCTCCTCTGATTTCTTAATTTACCCATAAATGAGGTAGGATAAAAATTTCAAAGTCATTTGAATTGAATTTGACAAATTATGAAGTGTTAGAGCCTTAGGGGCAAATGAGTAATTTTGGAAATTTAGCCTTAATTAACATTTAGGTTTAATTCAAAGAGGGAAATGGGCAACCTCTGATCTTAATTTGGATGTTTGAAACACAAGGGATTAATTGGTAGAAACCAACCTCACTTTCTTAATTGAAAAGTTAAGCTCATAAATTTCTAAATTATTAAAATTTGGGAGTTTATTAAAATAAAATGAACCTAGGACTTAGGGGTATGA
>NW_018252052.1:69834-77646 GCF_001263595.1 Phalaenopsis equestris | reverse complement strand
CTCAAAATTTAATCACAAACATCACACAAAACTACAACTTCAACTAAATTAAGATGTCTTTATCGAATGATCGGGAATCCCTCGGAGGAGGTAACCTACGGTTGCTAACGAGGCTTCCCACGATCTAAATAAAATTATGGAACTCATTAAGTTCTATTTAGTAAGTTCATTTGGACTAAGTGAATCCAATAGAAAATTGTGGTGCCGAAACGAGGGAACCGTGGGATCCTAACCGATGTCGCTCTAATCTGTCTTGTACTTTCATAATGTGCTTTTATACTTGCAAACTTGCGTGCTAAACAATGATGTCACCCTGCATGAAAACTAAAACTATCAGGATAGCCACAACACCTAAACCAAAACTGAAAAAAAAATCAACCAAGATAAAATTCACCGCCACAACATTCAAAATATAAAACATCTCAAAATTTAATCACAAACATCACACAAAACTACAACTTCAACTAAATTAAGATGTCTTTATCGAATGATCGGGAATCCCTCGGAGGAGGTAACCTACGGTTGCTAACGAGGCTTCCCACGATCTAAATAAAATTATGGAACTCATTAAGTTCTATTTAGTAAGTTCATTTGGACTAAGTGAATCCAATAGAAAATTGTGGTGCCGAAACGAGGGAACCGTGGGATCCTAACCGATGTCGCTCTAATCTGCTTTAATATGCTCCCATAAAATTTAAAGAACTTCAACCATAGGTCCACCTGATTTGACATCATAACTTCACACATTAGAAAACTCATACTCGTCGCGGCAAGGATCTTGGAGCTAGCATGCTGGGCAGCATGAACATCTTCAATAGCAAAACCTGTCTTCCCTAGCTAAACCAGTCTTCCTTCCTTAGACTTAAAAAATGAAAGCCATTGGACTTTGAGGTTTCTTTCTTATGCAACGTAAATCCTCACCTTTTCTTTAGGCCTTTGTACAACCCTGCTATACAATATAAGCCCTAACTTGTATTAGGATTCCGAGGTTATCGTCCATCATGACCTAAACCCTCACATCTTATAGGTTTTTTGTGTGATTGTTTCACAATAAGCCTTAACTAATAAAATTGGCAGGATGGAACACCTAAATATTTCTCATCAAAAATGAAACCAAACATTTGGATAGCTTGACAAGTCACCAGGGTTCTCCTCTGGATTCATGACGTCCCCTAGTTATTCCTCCTTTGGACTCTACAACAAAATGTTCCAAATTTGAACCAATCCCCTTTCACACCTCTACGTCCGATCTCATTGAAAATTCCTACCATTTGAAACTCCTTGAAGATAATAATTCCTGATTCTTTCTTAGGTGACTTCGGTCATCTAAGATAATATTAACTATAGAGGCTTGCCTTTATAAGAAACTTTTTTTAAACCAACTTAATATAAAACTTATTTAATTTCATATATTAAATAGAGAAACTTGTCTGCTTATAAATAAAATGGTTTCACAGATCAAACAGATGTCATATATTCCTTAGTTTATTTGATTGAGCCTCATCCTCAAGTCTTGTGTTTATCCTTCGGGATAGATACAGGGTTTGAGGTATAGTGCTCTTTCATTTAAAATATGAAAAATATGGGGTCAGTTTGATTTCATATTTTTTTTAAACTAAATATATATGTAAATTAAAACGTCCTTCCGAAGTGGGCGACGGGATTTCGATTCCGGTGACCGACAGTTTCTTACGGGCAACAACTCCTCCAAACCAAAAATAGCACCGATAAAGAGAAAATAACATTTACTAGTCCTTATGAAACTTTTTCGTTTCGGTGAATGCCCTTTGGATTGTGTAATGCATTTGCAACATTTCAATGATGTATAATGTTAATTTTCAGTGATTTAATTGAAAAAGGGATTGAAGTCTTTATGGATGATTTTTATGTATTTGTAACTTCATTTGAAATATATCTAAATCATTTAAGGAAATTTTCAGAACGATGTGAAAAGACTAATCTTGTATTAAACTGGGAAAAATGTCAATTTATTGTTGTAGGAGGAATTGTGCTTGGGCATAAAATTTTAGAAAATGGCATGAAAGTAGATCCTGCAAAAATGTAGGTTATATATAAATCTCACCTACCTCCACTTACTACTGTAAGAGGAGTTAGGAGCTTTTTTAGACATGTTGGATTTTTATAGGCGATATATTAAAACTTTTAAAAAAATTAATAAAACTTTATGCCAACTTCTAGAAAAAGATACAAAATTTGACTTCAACCAAGATTGCCTTAAAGCCTTTAAAACTTTAAAGGAAAAAATGATCGCTGCTCTTATAATTACTTCACCGAATTGGGAGAAACCGTTTGAATTAATGTGTGATGCTAGTGATTTTAATGATGCTCAAATTAACTACACCACTGCTGAAAGAGAGTTATTAGCCATTGTTTATGCTTTTGATAAGTTTAGGTCATATCTAATTGGAGCTAAATGTGTTGTGCATACTGAACATTTGGCTATTAAATATTTAATGCAAAAGAAGGATGTGAAACCAAGATTAATTAGATGGTATTTCTAATGCAAGAGTTTGATTTTGTAGTAGTTGATAGGGAAGGGACTGATAATCATATTGCTGATCATCTATCTAGGCTAGAACATGAAGAAACACTTATTTGGAAAAAAATTGTGAATCCTAATAAAATGGATTAGTACGCTAAATTAGATACTGCATTATGGGCATACAAGACAACTTATAAGACACCTATAGGAATGTCCCCATATAGATTAATTTTTGGGAAAACTTGTGATTTATCGGTAGAATTGGGACATAAAGCTTATTGGGCTATTAATGAATTCAATTTCAATTTGAAAGATGCTGGTGAGAAAAGATTATTGAAATTGAATGAGCTAGAAAAAATTAGAAACGAATCATATGATAATGCTAGGATTTATAAGGAATGAATGAAAGAATGACATGATCAAAAGATAATAAAAAATAAATTTGAATCTAGATAAGAAGTTTTATTATACAATATAAGATTGAAATCATTTTCTGGAAAATTGAAGTCTAGGTGAAAAGGGTCATTCAAAATTGTAAAAGTCTATCCTTACGGAGCTGTTAATATTGAAGATCCTAAGACTGGAAGGATATTTAAAGTGAATGGGCATAGAAATAAACC
Organism: Phalaenopsis equestris; assembly: GCF_001263595.1. Lineage (NCBI taxonomy): Eukaryota > Viridiplantae > Streptophyta > Magnoliopsida > Asparagales > Orchidaceae > Phalaenopsis > Phalaenopsis equestris. The sequence continues at coordinate 74,523 of NW_018252052.1, read as the reverse complement.
ATATTTTGATGGTCAAAGTCCATTTTTTGAAGAGACTAATGTTGGGTCACCTAGAATAAAGACTAAGAATGTCAGTCTGACGACATCAAACCAAGCGCTTTGTGGGAGGCAACCCATATTATCATTATTTATTTTGCTTTTATGTTTTTGTTCAGAATATTTAATGTATGTTTATATTTGTAATTTTATAGATTCCACGTATTTAAGAAATTTGACATTAAGGAAATATTTAAAAACATCTTTATTTACCTAATTTTAAAGAAGAATTGATAATATATTGGATCAAAATTGACATGACAAAGTTTTTGGAATTGGTACCTGAAGCGCCAAATCGGCGCCTGAAGTGCCACATTCCAGAGAGCTGGTGCTTGAAGCGCCGGAATCGGTGCTTGAATCTCCACGGCGACGAGAATGACTTAAAACATTTTAAAAGGTAGCTTTTGGCAGTTTTGGCGGGTTCTTCTCCTTCTAACTCCCAAAAACTGATTCCAAATTCCATTTTAAGTTTTCAAGAGTAAGGATCAATGCATTTTATGGATTGAAAAATCCATTTCATTGTGAATATGCTGCATTCATGATGACTGATTCATCATTGGATGAAGTGATTGCCTTTCTGCTGATGGAAAAGGAGAATGAAAAATAAAAAATAATTAGAAAGTTAACTTCTCCACTTCCGTAATGACTTTTCAATCAAAGCTATGACACTACTTCATCTCTGCTAAATTACTGCCAACAAATCATCTGAGTGAACAAAGGACTGAGTTGTGTTAAACTTCTGCATTCAGAAAATGAAGGTAGTTGATGTTGGTGTTCTGGTAGTTCATCATGCTCGGAGTATAGAGTGCTACAACTAGTGGATTGGGTTACTCTGCCTTGATTTTCACTTTATGTGAGCAATCATGCATAGAGTCCCATAGAAATGAGGAAAAACTATAGCCACAACATCTTATTAGGGAGCATACGGTTCAAAGAGTTCAATCATTTATTGATTCCTTGAGTGGAGGTTGTGATAGAACCTCAACATCAGTTGCAGGGGCATCTACTTCTTGTTCTACTTCACTTGAAAATATTATGGAGCAGCTCATGACTCAATAAATGAATATTGTTAATATGCAGAATAAGATTAAAAGAATTGAAGCAAGGAATGCTTACAATGATGAATATAAGCAGAGGAAAGTTCAACATGATATAGCTTATAAGGAGGCAATGGTTAGATATCTTAGGGGTGAGTATAATGTGGAATTTCTAACTTTCCCCAACTTTATGCTGCAGATCATGAAGAAGAAGAGGAAGAAGATGATGATGATGATGATGAGGAAGGGGATGAAGATTGATATTTTAGGACTTTATTTTGTTTGTTATTTTGATTGTTTGAAGTTTGTTTTAATTGAAACTGTTCTAGTAAGAACTTCATTTTAATGATGTGTTGTGGACCTAACTTATAATATTAATTGTAGATTTTTTACTTTTTCTGCATTTTTAGTATTTTTAGTTTTTGTTTTCGTTTTAAATTTTCAGCAAATCCCTTAAAATATTTGATGTTTTTTATAATGTTTTAAAGCCTGTATACATTTTTAAAGTTAGTACATGCATTATGTCAAAACCCAGTTTCATACTCAGAAATCCTCTAGAGGTTATTTTTTATTTTTATGCATTTACTGTTTTCTTTCACCAGCTAAATTTGTGTCCATCGGCATTCATAAGAGGATAGAAAAATTTAAGTTTGAGGGAAAGAAAAATTTCTTTTATAAAGAAGTTAACTAAATTTTATTTGTCCTTAATTATTTGACTAAATTTTATTTGTCCTTAATTAACTATATTTTTAAAATTAATTTAACATGACCTGGGATATTAAGATTTAACTTTAAATGACTATACTTATGTTTATAAATATTCTGGTAAATTTAGGTGAATGTTTTTAATAATGAAGGTCAATTCTAAGTTAAGGATGTTTGGTATGAAAGGATAAGACTATATTTTTCTATTTAAAGTAAAGAAAATTATATTTTTGAAGTACTAAAAATTTTAGAGTATCATGTAAGAAGAAAAGAGTGAAATTTTATGAAAAGTCATAAACTAATATGAATTTATAAAGTGAAGAAAGGTAAAGAGTTTTAACTTTAAAATGAAGATAGTAAAGTTAAAATTTATTAAAGGCTATCCGGATATAGTAATCCACACTTAAAAAAGAAAGAGAAAAAAAGAAAAAGAAAAGAATAAAAATGATTGAGGAGAAACTTGAGGAGATGCTTAATCAAAAATTGGCTTCACTTGAATCAACTGAAGGAAAATGCTTTATTACATTTTCTAAGCTTGTATTGAAATATTAGCACAATTACTAATAAGGTTTTCATGAAATTCTTTTTCATCTGAATGTTCTAAGTACTCTTGATGCAACAAATTACAATTCTTCTTGAAATTAATATAGATTCAGAAATCTTAAATTTGACTACTAAGTACTCTTAGACTTAGAATTTGAATCTAAGTTATTATAGATTTTTCTTGAATTTGTAATGATATTTATTAAACTAAAGTATATAAGTTATTAGTTAATCTCTATTTTGAGTCATATGCTTTTATGTAATAAAAGTGCCACTTGAGGACAATTAACATTCAAGTTTGGGGGATTTTGATATACCAAAATGATATGTTATTTTAAGTATACATTTTATGCTTATTTTTGGTGATATTACACTTTAAAGAGGGGCGTTTTCATGTTTTTGTTACAGTTATGTCAATTTTACGCATTTGGAGAAAAAGTAGCAAAAATGATGAAATTTGGAGCCAAAACAATGAATTTTGAGATTTTAGCACCAAAATTGGCACCTGAAGTGCCACTTTACAAAGAACTAGCGCCTGAAGTGCCATTTGATAGAGAACTGACACCTGAAGCACCAGTCTTGATTGAAGCACCAAAAGCCAGAACAACACGGTTTTAAGCAAGTTGGTGCCTGAAGCTCCACAGATGACTTTTTGTGGATTAAGGCGGTTTAGGATAACTTTTGCATGAATTTCAACAAGGGCACTTGTTCTAAACACCCCATGGACTGATTCAATGCATCTAGAAACTTTAGAAGGTTCTTTTATGAAGGGATGTCTCTTGGATCAATAAACATACAGGTTGACTTTTGGATAGAATTTTGGATGGAATTTTGAATTCTTTTTGGAGGGAGGCCACCTCTAATAAATAGAGGGAAGTCTAGAGCTTGAAATAGTGGGGGGTGGGGGGCAAAAGAGGTGGTGTGGAGAAATTTTTGAAGAAGGCAAGAGGGAGAGAGAGAAAGTTAGGGGCTTAGAGATTTTCTTCAAGGATTGTAAGAGGAGAGAGAAAGTGAGAGGTTTCTTCTTCATTACTTTTGTAAGATAGAATTGAGAGTGCTTATAAAGAGGGAAAGTGCTTGAAGAGAAATTCTAGTGATTTGCTTGGGAAGGATTATGAGATAAGTTGTGTTATTTTATTTCTTTATTTTGCAAACTTATTTTTATATATGAAATTCGTGTTTTGTCATATCCTTCTCATGAATTTTGAGTAGTCTTCTTTTATCCTTCTCCCTACAATGAGATTTGATTTTGTGAATAATTGATTTTATTTTATACGATTTTAAATGTCAATATTTGTGATGATTTGAACTTCGATCTTCATTTACTTTTCGATCTGACCAATTGAAGTGTTAAAATGTTTTAAGAAACATATATTCATAAGGGGATATGATTTCTACAACATATTGAGAATCACATTTGAATCCATGGGAGAGGATGTCATCCATGGGATTGAGTGTAAATAAATATAGTGTAAATAAATATTGGATTCAGAATTGGAGATTTTAAGGTGATAGATTAAAATCCCCAATTTGGTCCAATTGATTAGAAACTAATGTAACTAATGTGAGATTGCTAGCCCTCAGAAGAGGGAGTAGTGGGAGCTTTAGAGTGGCAGCCAGTATCATCCCAGCCTTTACCACAAAATTAAGGACCAAACTCTGGATTAGTTAATATCTTTATAGCACTTGAAAGAGGGTAAAAAATATAATTGCTCCTATTAGAAACAAAACTGTTTTTATATATATTTTCAGGAGCATTATTCGGCTCCATGCAAGTTGATCATTAAAAGCAGTACAAAAGATTCCACTGGAGAGGTCCCCTAACTATAAACCAAAACAATTGATACCAAGAGGGTGACCAATCCTCAAAACTATAACATACAAGAGTATAGAAAAACTAAATAATGATAAAAAGAGTAGAGGAAGCCCCGAAAAACTAGAGATCTATGAGTTGATTAGCCTTGAATCTTAGATGAGGAGTCTCCAACTTATTAGCAGGTTGTTTTCCTTCTCTGTATATGAAAGACATATTAACTTTAAACAACTTGTTGAGATTGCCAATGTTTTGTTTCCAATGCATATGATGCCAAGAGGACAGCTGTTCGGTGTTGAGGAAAGTAATCAGTTGAATAGAGTCCACCTCAATCCATAGTTTATATCATGCAACTTCTGTGCAAAGGTAAGGGCCCAGTAAACAGCAATAAGCTCAGTTTTTAGAGAATCATGGGCCTCAATAGGAGCATGAAAGAATAACAAACATTTGCTGGAGGAATCTCTAAACCCCCCCACCCCAGCACCCCATTCAAAAAAGCTACCATCAGTATTAATCTTCATGGTTTGTGGATCAGGAGGGTGCCAAATGACTTTC
>NW_018252052.1:63545-69759 GCF_001263595.1 Phalaenopsis equestris | reverse complement strand
GCACAGTTTCTAGTAACCATGGAATGATGAATATTTTTGGTTTCCTGTTTTCTGTTGTTTCTGCACATCCACAAGAACCAAACCACAATAAAAGGGATAGAATGACCTTTTTTACTTTTCCAGCTGTGCCATCCATCTTTGAGATTGGACCAATCCTTATCCTAGCCCTCAAGCCCTCAACCCCTCAACTTTAATCTTAGTAAGAAGTGCCTTCCACACCTCTTGAGTAAACTCACAGTTAAAGAACAGGTGATTGTTGTCCTCTTCAAATCTGAGGCAAAGATAACATCTAGAAGGCCCTCTTAAACCCTTAAGTTTAAGAATGTCATCAATTTGTAGTAGATTTTTGAAGAACCTCCAACAAAAGGTGTTGAAGAACCTCCAACAAAAGAAAGATATAGAGGGGCATAAATATCTGTTCCAAATGGCTTCACCCCAAGGGACTTCATCCCAACAGTAAAGTTTGGCATAGATAGCTTTAGTCAAACTTTGGTTAGCATAGATATGCCAGATAATACTGTCTTTCTAACCCTTATCAAAAACAATCTTAGTAACTTGAAATAGGTGGGGCTCTTGTAGAATGGATTGGAGCTTAGTAACAGACCAGGAGTCCCCCTCCCAAAGATCACAAACTGAAAGGTGAGGGTTAAAATCAGAGGGGGGCCCTAGCCAGTCTTTAGGACACCAGTGGTCTAGCCAGAATTTCACTTGACCATTCCCCAAATCCCATATGTACATTTTGTTAGCAAGGTGTCTAATTTTAAGCATATTAGTCCAAATTCTAGAGTCCCCCGGCTTTTTGGAGATGAGAGATGGGTGTTGGCCCTTGCAGTATTTTCCTTTCATGAACTTAGCCCATAGGGAAGTTTGGGCTCTGAAATTGATCCACATCTTACAAAAAATAATCTGTGTGATTTGATGAAGACCCTTGAACCCCATCCCACCTGCCATTATAGGTTTAGCTGCCTTTTGCCAAGAAGCTAGTGGAGCAGCTACCTTTGACCTGCCCACAAGAATCTGTTAAAGACTCTTTCCAACTAAATTTGAGTGCTTTTCTTCATATAATTTGTTTGGAGAATATATGAGGGGAAGGTAGTTAAGATACTTCTGAGAAGAGTGATTCTACCCCCATTGGAAAGGAAAGAATGGGACCAGCTAGATAAGGTTTTCTGAATTTTCTGAAAAACCTCATCAAATTAGCTTAGATCTCCCCCAAGTGAGTTGGACCCCCAAATATTTTAAAGGGTCTTTAGCAATGGAAAAATCAGTATAATTAGAGATCTAATGTTTACAAATGGAAGAAGCCCTCTTGTTAAAGATAAGTTGGCATTTAGTAGGGCAAAACTCCATCCTAGAGTAGTTCTGAAATTATTTCAAACATTGGTAGAATTTTTTAACTGCCTTTTTATGAACATTAGAGAATATCATAATATCATCAGCATACATGAGGTAGGAGATAGCCATAGTGGATTTGTGATGAAATTTGGAATGTTGTTGGTTGAGGATGACCCTGTCAAGCATTCTAGAGAATTAATCCATAACAATAATAAAGATAGTGGGGGAAAGTGGGTCACCTTGTTTGAGCCCTCTGGTGGCTGTGAAGGAACCCCAGGCTTTGCCATTGATAAGAATAGAGTGCTTGTTATTAATGAGCCACCGATGGATGAGTTTACAAAATTCAGATTGAAAACCTCTGGTTGCAAGAATCCCCAAAATGAAATTCCAATCAATGTTGTTATAAGCATAAGCTTTTTTAATATCTAGTTTATAAATAAGATTACCCCATACTGATTTTATCCAAATCTAGAATAAGTTCTTGTGTCAGCAAAACATTATCAGTGATGGATCTCCCTTTAATGAATGCAGTCTGGTTTGGGCATATAATCCTGTCAAGTCTTCTAACTATGATCTTGCTAATGAGTTTACTTATGAAAGAAGTAAGACTGATAGGTCTGTAGTATTCCCAAGTCTTCTACAGATCTCCATTAGGAGTTAGCACAATAGAAGTGTCTCCAAACCAGTCTTCTACAGATCTCCATTAGGAGTTAGCACAATAAAAGTGTCTCCAAAATAGCTACGATAGCTTGGGAGATTGACCCCCCTGAAGAAGCTCTTGATAGCCTCAATTACCTCTTTTTTAATAATGTGCCTAGCTTTTTTATAAAAGTCAGCAGTAAAGCCATCAGGACCAGCAAATTTGGAGCTGTAAATGGTGTTTAAGGCATCCCAAATTTCCTCATCAGAGGGGGGTTCAGTGAGATTGAGATGATTAGTGTAATCTAATTCTTCAGTAAAATAGTTTTCATAGTCAGTGCTTAGATCAACTGAAGAATTCAGTAGGGAGTTGTAGTACTTAACAACATCCAAAGTAATAACATCATTTTCATATTTACATCATTTTCATTAATCCATCTACCCTCAGAAGAGTAAATATAGTGAATGGTATTGCACTTCCTCTTGTAACTTATATAAGCATGGTAAGACTTAGTGTTTCTATAACCTTCAGTAAAAATGTTAATATAAGCTTTTTTTTTGAGTAACAGATCTTGTATGTCAATAGCATTATATACATATAATGATTTTAATTTTTTCACAATCCATATACTCATTGTAAAGGGGAAGGATGCTTTCTTAAATTTGAATTCTTTGTCACAAAAACTTTGTTTAGTTTTTGTCATTTTACTTTTGAAAGTTTAGTTATTAATATAATTAACTTAATTTTTTAACTACATTTTATTTAGCTTTCACTCATTTACTCTAGATTCGAATTTCATACTTCACTTTTGTAGTTTAAATTATAGTTTACAACATAATGATAAGAATTTAATTTTAAGCATTTCCAACTTCCCTGTTGGATCGATATCAAGAACTCCATTAGAGCCCTTTATTACTTGAGCGATAAGTATACTTGAGTTATTTTTAGGAATTTGGTAGTTTAAATATTTTAAAAAGATAAAATTATTTTCACTAAAGTTATTTTTGTTGGGATTAAATTGCATATTTATTATTGTATTTGCCGTGTGTATTTTGTAATATTGAAAAATATTTGCGAAAATAACACACTAAATCTGCCCACATCACGTGGGAATGGTTGAAAGAACTCCTGTGAAAGTGCCCATAATTGCTGTACCCCATTGGTTAATAATTCAAACATTTTACAATGGATAAGTTGGATCTCTTAGAACTATTATAAATGCCGCTGCTGGTGGTTCATTGATGTCAAAACCATTTCATGAAGCATATGCTTTAATTGAAGAGATGGCTACTAATAATTTTCAACAATAATTTGCCACGACCTTCGGAGAGGTTAAATCCAAAGAAAGTAGCCAATATTCATGAATCTGATGCTCTTGTAATGTTAATAAATCAAGTTGCCACAATTTCAAGGAAGTTAGACCAATTTAGAATGAATTTTTCTCAAGAAATTTCAATGATTGAAGAGAATTCATTATGACAAATGGTAGATTCTCAAACATCATTAGAAACTTTGATTGTCATAAATAATAAGCCAAATAGCCCATATTAAAACTACTATAAACCAGGTTGGAAACCCATCCTAACTTTAACTGGAATAATAATAATTTGGGTGGTAATAATCAACAATGGGGGAACAACCAAGTAATCTCATTGAAAAATTGGAACAACCTGGGTAATAATAATTATATACATACTTATCCTCCAGGTATTAACAGTAATCCACAATTTAAGGAGAAAATGTCTATAGAAGAAAAAGAAGTTTTACAAATGGGAAATCAGTTACAAAGTTAAGGAGCTATAATTAAAAATATTGAGAATCAGTTGGAATAATAAATTCATTAAGTAATAGATCCCAAGGAACACTTCCTAGTAATACATAATTAAATCCAAAAGACCAGAATAAAAGTGGAAGAGAGTTGGAAGGTAGAGTTCTAAAAGAGATTGAAGTAGAGAGAGAAGAAATTAAAGAGCTTAAAGAGAACACTCTGAAAGGTTTACTGAGACCTATTTCTCCACTAAAAATTGACTTGGAAAAACCACCACCTCCATTTCGTCACAAACTTTGTCAACAAAAGTTGGATAAATAATTTTCAAAATTTCTAGAAATCTTTAGAAAGATTACGATTAATATTTCATTTTTTTATGCCTTAGAACAAATGCCAGCTATGTAACGTTTATGAAGGATATTATTTACAAAAAAATAAAGTTCAAAGATAATGAGACTATTGCACTTTGTTGGTCGCCAAATTGAAAATTGTCGGTTATCGGGTTGGATATCCGGACACCCGATTTAATTTAATTTACATATATAATTTGAAAAAAATAGTATTTTGAATTTTGAAAATATAATACTAGAACGATCTCATATCCTCAGTAGTTTAAATAAACGAGTCTAATACTGCAAGCAATGCTTCTATCCCGAAGGGTAGACACGCTACTTAATTGTAAGGCTCCATTAAATAAACTAGAGAATTTATGGTATCCGTTTAAGTATGTGAAAAACCACTTTTATGCTGACCGACAAGTTCCCTTATTTAATACAAAAAATTAAAAAGGGTTTATATTAATTTGTGCTCTTAAACGTTTCTTATAAGGGAAAACCTTTATAGTTAATTACATCTTAGATAACCGAAGTCGCCTAAGAAAGCTTTCGATAAAAATCAGGCGATATAATTATTAAGGATTTCTAAGGATAGGACTTTTTAAAGAGATCAGAAAAAGAGGTGTGAAAGGGAAATGACACAAATTTGTAACATTCATTTTGGAATCCAAAGGAAGAAGAACTAGGGCATGTCATGGATCCTGGGGAGAACCTCAGTGACTTCCTAAGCTATCCTATGGTTCTGCTTCAATTTTGAGAAGGAATTAAGTGTTTCATCTTGCATATTTTATTAATTAAGGCTTACATTCATGGGAGACGATCACACAAATTTCCGGGAAGATATGAGGATTTAGGTTGTGACAAATGACATCCTCGGAATCCTAAAACAAGTTAGGGCTTAAATTGTATAGCAGAGCCATACAAATGCCTAAAAAATGTTGAGAATTTATGTCGTACTAGGCGGATAATCTCAAAATCTTATGGCTAGCTGTTTAATTCTAGGAAAAGATATGTTGTGTAGATCCTCTTGCTGTTGTAGATCGTCATGTTGTTGCAGATTGCTATTGTAGAAGGCTGTCCACAGAGTTAGCTCCAAGCTCCTCGTCATAACAAGTTTAAGTTTTCTAATGTGCAAGTCCTGATGTCAAATCAAATGTTTTCTAAAGTTATGGTTATTTAAATATCATGAGGGATGTTAAAGTTTATTAGAGCGACACCTGTTAGGATCCCACGGTTCCCTAATTTCGGCACAACTATTATATTCAAATTCACTTAGTCCAAATGAATTTACTAAACTCAACTCATTGAGTTCCATACTTTCATTTAGACAATGGGAAATCTCGTTAGCAGTCATAGGTTACCTCCTCTAAGGGATTCTCGATCATCTGATAAAGATATTTTTAATTTAGTCGCATTTTTTTTGTGGTTAAGTTTTGAGTTGTCTTATATTTTAACTTTTGTGGCGGTGGATTTTATCTTGTTTTGATTTCTTAATTTTGGTTTTGGTTTCAGTTCTGTGGCAATCCTAAAAGTTTCAATTTTGACATGCAGGGTGACCTTATTGTTTAACATGCAAGTTTACATGTAAGAAATTGATCCCTCTTGATACTGCTAATATGCAAAGTACAATAATAATTTAGATTATATTTCACTTATATTTCCTTACTTTGCAACAAAACTAAAAACTTGACCCTGAAGAAAAATAAGAATTTAATTTTTAATTTATATATATTGGGATACCACGGAAGTATATGTATCATTATCAAGTAATATAAGACATTTTGATTAAGACCTGAATATCGAACCCACAGGAAATTTATACAATATGCATTTTTAGAAAACTTTCTATTTTTAAAAAGATAATTACTTAAACTGAATATATTTTACAGTGATAAAAATTCAAATATTTTTGGTATTTTTGATATTTTGACAAAATAGTAACAACTTAAAAAGATAACTAGAGTTTTGTAGATGAAAAACACTTAATAAGAAAAATATCTTTCTTCTTATCATGAATCAGTAATAAGTATAGGAATTATATTGTAAAAGTTTGCAAAATGTGTTGTGCCAAATAGGAGCAATAATATTCTTTACCCTTACTAGAGATGCTATAAAGAACATTTGCTAATTTAAAGT
>NW_018252052.1:62402-63272 GCF_001263595.1 Phalaenopsis equestris | reverse complement strand
CCTGGTTCTTACATGTTCTCACAACAAATTTTAACATCTTGATTGGCCAAATCAAGAAGTAAATGAAGTGCATGGATTTAAATCATCACAACTTCTTCCAACATTAAAGATCAATACTCTCCACCATTTTCACCCAAAACTTAATTAATTATCACTTTAAGAAGAAAGATAAGGAAAACTACTCAGAATCCATGGAGAAAATAAAAACATACTTTAGGTTAAAAGTAGAAATCATTGTCAAACCAACAAGTCTCAATTAAAACCAAAAGTAGTCTAAAAAAAATGGTAAAAACTTATCTCAAGTTCTCCACCAAACTCTTGAAGTTACTTTAAATCTCTTCTCTTTATAATCACTCAAAATAAAATAACAAAAAGGATAAAATAAAAGTAAAAGTGGTGCCTGAAAATCTTTCCGAACTAACTCTCCAAATGACAACTTTCAAAACTTTCCAATACTTTCAGGGCTTTCAATACTTTCAAGACTCCTTTCAAAGTCTTCTCTTCTTTATTTTATAGTTTTCCAAAGGGTTCCTTGAAAACTTTTCAAAATATGTCTAGATTTGATGTATTTCCTTAAGAGATGCATCCTTTCGTGATAATTTTCGTCCATGGTGGTTATAACCACCTATTAAGCAAATGGGTGCCTCAAAAACCCCTTCAAAATTTGTAGAAACCAAATTTACTCATCTAGTAACTGCCACTGGCACTTAAGCGCGGGACCCCTGACGCTTAGACGTGGCCTTCTTTGTTTACCCGGCGCTTAAGCGCTGGATCTGGCGCTTAGGCGCCAAAACTCATTTGCACATTTTTCACCTTTTTGCTCCAAATTTGATCCTTTTTCACTCCTTTAAGAATTTTTCACCCTTTTTA
>NW_018252052.1:59766-62311 GCF_001263595.1 Phalaenopsis equestris | reverse complement strand
TTTTAGGTGTATCAAAATCCCCCAAACTTAAAATGTTACTTATCCTCAAGTGACACTTCAATCTTTAAAAACTTCATATGTATGATATGTATATGAGTTTCTTTAGAAGTTACTAAAATTTAGATTTAGAAATATAGCAGTCTAATTTAGAAAAAATAATCAGTAAATGAGATCAACTTAAAGTTTAGAATTTCTTAAAGTTAAGAAAGATGAAAATGTGAGTTTTTATCTAATTCAGAAATGTATTGTAGATTTTCTAAATTTAGAATTTAGTTCTTTTATTATCTCCCCTTAAAAGTTTTTATTAACAAAAATTTTACTTACATATTATATCTATAAGCTTAAGAGTTTCTCAAGTCTTATAATTTAAAAAGATCAAATGTAGAACCAATTTTTGATTAGGCACAATCCTCAAGCTTCTCCTTCCTAATTTTTTTTCTAATTTTCCTTTTCTTTTTCTTTTTATTCCTTTTTTCTCTTTTCTTTTTCTTTTCTTTCTTTTTTTATTTTCTTTTTCAGATATCTGGATAGCATTTAATGATTTTGGCCTTTAATGATTTTGAATTCTGCTTCTCCTTTCCTAAAGCAAAGTCTTGATACAAGTCTTTTACTTATAAATATAATAATAGTTTTAAAAATTATTTTAGTAAAAGAAATTTAAGAATTAGAAGTAAAAGTCTAAATTATCTAAATTTTTCAAAAATATATTTTTTCTTACTAAAGATAGTTACTTATATTAATCATTTTCTCATCTAAAAACATTTTAACTTAAAATTTTTCTTCATTAATAAAAATTTTAACTAAATTTTCTTACTTATTTCTAAAATCAAATTTTACTTTCCTAATATAACTTCATATACTTAATCAATTTTTTCTTTTCAAATCAAATTCACTTAGCATAATTCACTTGTAGCATATTTGAGAACAAATAAAATTCCAGTTTTTAAAATATTTTTCATCCCCCCAAACTTAAATTTTTAACAGATTAAACAATATAGCATCAGATATATATAAGCAAGAATGAAAATTCAAAATAACATACTAACAGGAATTTTAAAACCCTAATGATTCAAGTATAAAACTAAAAACAGGAGTAAAATTATTTTTTGATAATTTTTGATCAAATTTTCTACATCAAATTTTCTACATTTTCATTTTACTTTAACATATAGAGATTTAATAGACTTCTAAACAGCCGGTATAAACATAAAATTAAACATACACACTACTGACATCACAATCTTAACATAAAGACAAACTTTCAAACATGATAAAAGAAAAATAAAGAGTTGCAGTTTCTGAATTTCAAGTTTATGATCTAGGCTAGCAAGATTTTCTACTTTATAATATATATGAAATTAAGTTAAGTTCTAAACTAACTAAATCACAGTACTAAACACACAACAACAGTTACTACCCTAAAGTTTAAAAATAAAGTACTAACTACCACAAACGTCATAATAACAATAAAACATAAAAGTCCAAAACACAATATAGTCCAAAACAACACACAGATGCAAATGTAGCAAGCCCAGACCACATATTTCATATCATATTACAATCATAAAATACTCTTCTTCATCCCCAGAATCACCGCTGCACCATTTTTCTGCAGGCTCATACTCAAGATATCGAGGATATGGAGAAAATTGCACTCCTGGGTCACCTCTAATCAGGCTCTCCAAAGATGAGTGGAATTTCTCTTCATAATCACTCTTCCTTCTATTATAACTATTAGTATGATATGCAAAACGCTCTAAATTTTGTACCTTATCCACGATAAAATTGATATTATCCATCATCTTCTGCAATAACTCATCTTGGGTTTGAGTAAACTTACCTCGAGATGTAGAAGCACGTGAAGTAGATGATCTAGATGAAGAAGCAACAGAGGTACATGAAGCAGGCATTTCCATTCCATAGCTCCTGGAAAATCCTTCTCTCTAGCCAAAAATCAAAAGCTCAGAATAAGTCTTCATAAGTCTTCACATTCACCTTCTCACATTCACCTTCGTGATGGGCTTTATAGGTAACAAAACTTCCTCCCAACTATCATATTTAACCCCAGCCTACTCGCATAATGAAAACATCAAGAAAGCAAATCCTAGACCTGCAGTTGTAACATCTGTAGCAGAACTGATGATAGTCTGACAGATCAAAGCTCAAATGTTGATGAGCTTTCCCTCTTAAATACAATAGTTCAACATTGCTCTTTCTCTGGTCACTTCACTGAGATGATTGGTCGGAAGCAGACGAGCATAAATGAAATAGTGGCAGGCCTTTGAAGGTGCACATAACTTTGAACTTCAAAAATTTACTCTCCTCTCATTGGTAATCTTCCAAAGTCCTCACCTAATAGTCAGGTATGAAATAATCTCGCCTAACTCCACTTCAGTAGGATTATAATTTGCATAAAAACATAAAGTATCTGGTGGTAAATCGTAAAATAAGTTAATTACCTAAGGCGAAAAAGGTACCAACTTTCCTCGAACCATAATTCAATTGTATTCACCTTCAGGGAGATTTGCATAGAACTCCCTCACAA
>NW_018252052.1:55182-59633 GCF_001263595.1 Phalaenopsis equestris | reverse complement strand
TTCCATGATTGCAATGCATCACTGTACCGATTCTGAGCCTTCGAACTAACAAATTTACTCGAATCAAAAGGGCTTTTTCCCTTACTCCTCTTCATTCTTGGTGCCATTCTACAAATTTTATAAATTCCAAAAATAACTTCAAAAATCAAGTTTAAATCACTAAACTAAACTTCCAAAAGCACAAACTAAACTTCCCAAGTAATTTCCATAGATTTTTCCTCATTTTTCACCATGAATAGTGAATTTTCAAATTTCTCCAAATGTGCTTAAAAATCATGGTGAAAATCCAAAATTTTTGCATAGAAGTAAAGCTCTTACCTCAAGGAATTCAAATCTAGCAAACCAAGGAAATTAAATCTAGCAAACTTTTTTTGATTCCACCAAAAAATCTCCACTTAATAGTGTACCCTAGCCCTTAAAATTGTGATTTTGAGAGGTAGAAGACGATGAGAGGCATTAAAAATGGCATTTCTGGACCAAAACTTCACTTTTAACCGTTCACGAACCAATTTTCGTGAACCTGCGCTTAAGCACGGGTAAGTGGCACTTAGGCGTCTTCCTCTCGGGTAAGCTCAAGCTTAAGCGCGATATGTGGTGCTTAGGTGCCAGTGCATTATTTTTAAAATCTTCAAATTTAAGTAAAATGCACTATTTGCCTAAGTAAACCACCCCTAAATGGTCTCATAGCATAATTGACTATTTTCAACTTCATATAACTTCCCTCGCTCTCAAAATTCTCCTTATTAACTATTTTAATTTGAGGCTAAAACAACACAAAATTTTCACAAAAATAAACTTATACTAATTCAAAAATAAGTACAAATACTATTGACACTTAATTCTCACTCCAAATAGTCTTGGACAAGAAAATTTTTCTATGTACAAAACACTTAACACACATTCACAATTAAACACATAAGTAAAATAAACACTAACACATGTCTTAAACACTAAAAATACTTAAAGACAATGACTTTAATCACACAAAAACAAACATAGAACTTAATTCTATTCTTCATTAGAAGGAAAAAATTTTAATCTTTTAGTAGTCTCTCCGAGGGCAACTTGAATATAATGGAATATAAAGTTGATAAAACGGACGTTGGTGACGTGCTCTGATGCAATCATCTTCAATCCACTTTTTCTCAAGAAACATCTCCTTATTCGCTTCCTGTATATAACTAGTGTGGCTAAATTGCATTTTCAATTGCCATCCAATATGCTCTAGATGTGCATGAATTTATGAATTTCCAATATGAATTTCCAATACCTTAGTCTCCAGTACAGACACAATATTTTCAATTTTGTTGATTTTGTGTGATATTCCTTCAATACTAATGCTAAGAAACTATTATACATCTCTTGTGCACTTTGACTATTGAATTTCTTCCTCATGGTATCTTCTTTCTTCTTCAAATCCATCTCCCATGAAGACATCATTTTAAAATTCTCTCTTTTAGACTTTAGGGCTAGAAATGATCTAGGGTGAAATTCCTTCACTAAACCCTTCTATTTATAGGCCTAAATCCTTCCAATAACTCCTAAACACATTTAAAAACTGCCAAGACACGTTTTTGCAAACTTCTAGGCGGTCTTTCATTCTAAAATATCAATTTTGCACATGTTTTTAAACTGTCGCACTTAAGCCCCAGATTTGGCGCTTAAGCACTAGGGCACATTTTTGCACATATCAACTTAACGCCCAAATTCTCATTTTAACATGTCTATATCACTAAATAAAGTCTTAAAATCAATACTAACACATAATAGGCTAAAAAATACTACCCAATTTTCTTAATCACACATAAAACATCAATAAAAATAAAAACAGACCGATACTTATGGGTTGCCTCCCACAAAGCGCTTGGTTTTACGTTGTCAACCCGATGTAACCATTGCTTAATTTGGTTGCCTAACATCATTCCATCATTAAACTTCTGCTGATCACCTATATAATAAGGTTTCAATCTATGTCCATTCACTTTAAAGATTTTCTCAGACTTAGGATCTTTAATATCCACAGCTCCATAAGGATAAACTTTAATCACAATAAATGAGCCCATCCACCCGGACTTAAGTTTTCCTGGAAATAATCTTAACCTTGAATTATATAGTAAAACTTGTTGCCCTGGCTGAAAATTTTTAGTAAGAATCCTTCGATCATGCCACATCTTCATCTTTTCTTTATAAATTTTGGCACTTTCATAAGACTCGTTCTTTATATATTCAAGCTCATTTAATTGTAATAATCTTTTCTCACAAACATCTTTCAAATTATAATTGAACTCTTTAATTGCCCAATATGCTTTATGTTGAAGTTCAACTGGTAAGTGACAAGCTTTCCAAAATATTAGCCTATATGGGGACATTCTTATAGGAGTTCTATATGCAATCCTATAAGTCCACAAAGCATAGTCAAGTTTGACTGATTAATCCCTTTTTGTTGGATTCACAGAATTTTCCATAATTATTTTAATTTCTCAATTAGATAATTCAGCTAAACCGCTTGTCTGAGGATGATAAGCAGTAACAATCCTATGATTTATATGATATTCCTATGATTTATATGATATTTCCCATAATTCTTTTAATTTCTTGATTGGTATTTCTGAAATGACTTCCCCCATCAGCAATGATAACTTTTGGCATCCCAAATCTACAAAATAAATTCATTTTCAAAAATTTCGCAACACTTTGAGCATAACATCGAGGTAAAGCACAACTTCTATCCATTTGGATACATAGTCCACTGCTAACAGAATATATAAATTTTTGAAAGATGGTATAAATGGTCCCATGAAATCTAATCTCCAAACGTCAAATATTTCAACTTCTAGCATATAATTGTGGGGTATCTCATTTCTCCTAGAAATATTGCCTACTATTTGACATCTGTCACAAGTTTTGATAAAGCATTAACATCTCTAAAAATTGTAGGTCAATAAAATTCAGTTTGTAAAATTTTGTATGTTGTTTTATTAACACCAAAATGTCCCCCAAAATTAGAATTATGACATTTTTGGGTAATCTCATAAGTTTGTTCTAATGGTACACATCTTCAAATAATTAGATCATTTCATTGTTTATATAAAAATGGGTAGTTCCAAAAAAAAAATAAGTTAAAAATAAGTTTTAGCTTCAGAAATAAATTTCCTCCTCTGTTGGTATCATTCCATAGGGTATAATATCACTAACAATAAAGTTCACAATGTCGGCATACCACGAAACACGTCCTTCATTAATAGTGAACAATGTTTCATCTGAAAAATGTTCGTTAATTTCATTTTCAAAACATAGTGTTTTTTCTAATTCAAGCCTGGACAAATGACCAGTAATTTAATCCCCTTCCGATCTACTATTACAAAATTAAATTCTTGCAAAAGAAGAATCCATCTTATAAGTCTAGGTTCAGCATCCTTCTTTTTCATTAAATACTTAATAGCAGAATGATCTAAATGCACACACAATGAGTTCCAATTAAATATGATCTAAATTTATCGAAAGCATATACTATTGCTAAAAAATTTTTTTCAGTTGTTGTATAATTAATTTGAGTTTCATTAAGAATTTTACTAGCATAGTAAATAACTTTGAAAATTTATCATATCTTTGTCCTAAAACAGCTCCAATAACATAATCACTAGCATCACACATTAATTCAAAAGGTTTTCTCAGATTGGTGAAACTATACTTAGTGCAGTGATTAGTTTTTCTTTTAATAACTTAAAAATTTTTAGGCATTCCTCATCAAAATTAAAAATTGCATCTTTCTCTTGTAAATGGCATAAAGGCTTAGCAACCTTTAAAAAGTCTTTAATATATCGCCTATTGAATCCAACATGTCCTAAAAGACTCCTAATTTCCCTTAGATTTCTTGGATAAGGTAAATTAGCGATCACTTGAATTTTAGCAAGATCTACTTCCATACCAATTTCTGATATTTGATGTCCTAATACAATTTCTCCCGCTACCATAAATTGGCATTTTTCCCTATTAAGGACTAAATTTGTTCCTTTGCAGCGTTTAAGAACTTTGGCTAAATGTTCTAAATATGAGTCAAATGAAGTTCTAAACACTAAAAAGTCATCCATGAATAATTCAATCCCTTTTGCAGAAAAATCACAAAAAAATACCATCATAAATATTTGAAATGTAGCAAGGGCATTACATAAACCAAAAAGCATTCTTCTAATAGCAAAAGTACCATAAGGATAGGTAAACGTTATTTTCTTTTGATCCTCAAGAGATATTTGATTTTGGTGATAACCATTATATTCATCCAGAAAATAAAAGTATTTATGCACAACTAGTTTATCCAGCATTTGATCTAGAAAGGGTAATGGAAAATAATCTTTCCTAGTGGCAAGATTTAATTTTCTATAATCAATGCATATTCACCACCCTGTAACTTATCTAGTAGGTATTAACTCATTATGTTCATTTACAGTTAC
>NW_018252052.1:50425-51889 GCF_001263595.1 Phalaenopsis equestris | reverse complement strand
AACCCACCAACAGTGGCATCGATAATAGATCTAAGAGAACCAATTAATCCATTATTAAATGTTTGAATTAGTAATCAATCTGGTATAGCATGGTGTGGACACTTTCTTAAGAGTTCTTTAAATCTTTTCCATGCTTCATAAATAGATTCCCCTTCAAACTGATTAAAAGATGTAATATCATTTCTAAGCTTCGCAATTTTTTATGGTGGAAAATATTTAGCAAAGAGTTTTTGTGCCTCTAGTATAGCATGGTGTGGACAATTTCTTAAGAGTTTTTTAAATCGTTTCCATGCTTCATAAATAGATTCTCCTTCAAAATGATTAAAAGATGTAATATCATTCATAAGCTTTGTAGTTTTTGATGGCAGAAAATATTTAGCAGGGAATGTTTGTGCTAAATCACCCCAAGTTCTGATAGATCCAGGTGCTAAAAAATTCAACCACATCTTAGCTGTATCCCTCAGTGAGAAAGGAAATAACCTGTCTTATGACATCATCTGATACACCATCATATTTAAATGTAGCGGACAATTCAAAAAAAATTGGTAAGATGTAAATTTGGATCTTCAGTTGGTGATCCCCTAAACAGATTATTTGATACCATTTGGATAGTAGTAGGTTTAAGCTCAAATGAATTAGCCACTACAGTAGGTTTTTGAATACTACAATTAAGTTCATCTACAGTATGGTTGGCATAATCTCTTAAAGTTCTAAACTCTTGATGAATTTCAACATTTTGATTATTTTGGTCTGTCATTTATATAATTTTTTTAGATTTTTCAAAATTTATAATTTTTTTAGTTTTTCTAATTTTTCTTATAGTTCTTTCTAATTCAGAATCGTAGGGCACTAGTCCTTCAGAACCTGAATTACGCATACACTAACATATCATAAAATAAACAAAACAAAATAATATAAGATAAGATAATTTAAAGTTTAAATAATACTTTCTAAAAATAGAAATTTTGCTTTCGATTCCACAACAACGGCTCCAAAAACTTGATCCCTCTTGATACTACTAATTTGAAAAGTACAACAATAATTCAGATTATATTTCACTTATGTTTCCTTACTTTGCAACAAAACCATAAACTTGATCCTGAAGAAAAATAAGAATTTAACTTTTAATTTATGTATATTGGGATACTACGCAAGTATATATACCGTTATGAAGCAATATAGGACTTTTTTTATTAAGACCTGAATATCGAACGCACAGAGAATTTATACAATATGCATTTTTAGAAAACTTTCTATTTTTAAAAAGACAATTACTCAAACTGAATATATTTTGCAGTAATATAAATTCAAATATTTTTGGTATTTTTCATATTTTGATAAAATTGTAACAACTTAAAAAGATAACTAGAGTGTAGATGAAAAACACTTAAAAACAAAATTATATTTCTTCTTATCATGAATCAGTAATAAGTATAGGAATTATGTTGTGGAAGTATGCAAATT
>NW_018252052.1:44442-50057 GCF_001263595.1 Phalaenopsis equestris | reverse complement strand
TCATTGTCAAACCAACAACAAGTCTCAATTAAAACCAAAAGTAGACTCAAAACAAAAAGATAAAAACTTATCTCAAGTTATCCACCAAACTCTTGAAGTTCTTTTGAATCTCTTCTCTTTACAATCACTCAAAATAAAATAATAAAAAGGATAAAATAAAAGTAAAAGTGGTGCCTGAAAATTTCTCCGAACTAACTCCCCAAATGAGAACTTTCAAAACTTTGCAATACTTTCAGGACTTTCCAATACTTCCAGGAATCCTTTCAAAGTCCTCTCTTCTTTCTTTTATAATTTTCCAAGAGGTGCCTTTGAAACTCTTCAAAATATGTCTGGATTTAATGTATTTTCTCAAGAGATGCATCCTTTCATGATAATTTTTGTCCATGGTGGTTATAACCACCTATTAAGCCAATAGGTGCGTCAAAAACCTCTTTAAAATTCACAGAAACTGAATTTACTTGTCTAGTAACTGCCATTGGTGCTTAAGCACGGGACCCCTGACACTTAGGCGGGGCCTTCTCTGTTTACCTTGTACTTAAGCACCGGATCTAATGCTTAGGCGCCAAAATTGATTTGCACATTTTTCAACTTTTTGCTCGAAATTTGATCATTTTTCACTCCTTTAAGCACTTTTCACCATTTTTACCTATATCTGTAAGAAAAACACAAAAATACCTTCCATTAAAGCGCAATATCTCAAAAATTGGTATAAAAATGTGTCTAAAAATACTATATATTTTAGGTGTATCACAAATGAGTGGCACAGAAAGATAAATAAAAGTAAATTACAATGCAGCAACTTAAAAGTGTACCTATCAATTCTTCCCGTTCCTCCACCTGAAAGGTTAGTACTTGCAAAGCATATATGTAATTTCGTAAGAATTAAAACATGCTTGTAGGAAAAGCAGAGAACACGGGTTTAAGGTGTGTCTACCAAACCTTATGTCATACCATAATAGGTCTAATTTATTCATCTACAACGATGATTCCATCAACCAAATCATAATATGTCCAAGTGTCCTCCGAGATTCCCAAAGGATCATGAAAAGGTCCTAGTTAATACCTTAAACATTTCACAGTCTCTCAAATAGTCTCGAGTTCATTTTGGTCTTACTATGTTTGTTATGTGGTTCAACCAATTCATACCCTTATGCTCAATGAACCTTGATGTTTTGATTATCTCTTTAAGTGGGGGTAATTATCACTTGATGTTTCACTTACGAATTATACAAAAAAGGCCCTTAAGGGCAATTTGGGCTTAATTAAGAAACTTAGCCGATTAGATTTTTAAAGATGGGCTTGTAGTGTTTTGAAAAGGTTTCAAATTATTTATAAGTCATTTTCTAAATCTCATTAGACATAATTTTGATTAAGCCTGATTCACCACTAAGCCCTTAAGACTTAATGGGTAGATTTGTAATTTTTAGAAAATATAAATATTTATACTTTTAATCCTTATCAAGAATCATAACTCATTTTAAAACCATTAATTGGGGTTTTGAATTAGTGGGTTATGATCTTCCAAAGTCAAACCCCTAACCTCAATATCTTTTTATTTAATTGCTCTTCCAAATTTCATCAATTTGAGAATTACAAATTTATGCTTAATGAGACCAAAGCGAGATTGGTTGCTACCATTTATCCCCTTCATGTTTCAATCATCAAGACAAGTCAATTAAGATCATTTATTACCCATTTACCTTTTGTTTAGGCCTAAATATTAATTGGGGCTTAAATCCTAAAATTACCTTTTTGCCCTTGAAGCTTTAACACCTTATAATTCATTAAATTAAACCCAAATGACTTTAAAATTTTTATGTTACCCCACTCATGGGTTAATTAAAACATCAGAGGAGAAAATATAATTTTTCTGAATTTATTTAATTTTATGATTATTTTTAATGCAAAAGTAGGGATTTTTTTATGAAAATTCAATAATTCAACCAAAACAAAACCTTTGTCCTTAAGATAAATATTGGAGATTCACATAGGTGAGAGGACCACTTAGACCAACTTTCATGATTTTTAAGGGTTTAATTTAATTATTAAAATTATTTTTTTGTTTTGAGTATTAATTAAATATAAAATACTATTTAAGTGGAAAATTAAGTTTTATATTTTTCATAAATCTCTCTAAGGTCAAGGAACCCACAAAAACTAATTTCATATTTTAATTATTGGAACTATTTTACTGAAAATTAAAGGAAATTCATTTTTAGCCTTCTAAAAAGTAATATCTTGACTTAGAAAATTAAGAAAATTATTTTAACTGGTCCCAAGCGATCAAGAAGCAAAATGTGACATTTTAGTGTGTTTTCACAATTTTACAATTTTTATGATTTTTAATTAATTTTTATTTATTTAAATACTTAAAAATAGCTTAACAATGAAGTATTTATTCTAATTCCACTTTATTTTTATTAGGTTTATCTGGTCATAAGGAGCTCCCAAAACCAAATTGGTGATTTTTTTAATTATATTTTAATTATTATAATTATTTTAGTGCTAAAAATACAATTTCACTTAATTAATCCATTTTAGTGGTCAAATTAATTCCAATTGACTTGAAATTTTTATGGGAAGCTCCTTTGTATTTAAATTATAGTGGAGAATGATTTTTATACCATTTACATTTTTTAAAATTATTAAAATTATTCCAATTTAATTTTCTTTCATTTTAGGGGTTGGTGACAATTAGGGTTATTTTTTTATGGGTTAAACAAAGTTTATATTTTTCTTAGGCTCCTCTGACCACAATGAACCTACCAAAAGAAGCTTTGTATTTTTTAATGAATATTCTAATTTTTATACTTATTTTACCAAAGTAGACATGACATGCCTGAAAAATAGAGATCTCTACCTAGAGACCTCCCTTGACCTTGAAAAAATCAGGGAAGATCCCTCATGACAGAGAGATCAAAAGCCCAAAAAATCAAGTCATGGTAAAATGTCCATGCAAATGGAGAATCAAAATAAGTAATACACTATTTAATTAATTAAAAACCACACATGCAACAAACAGACATGAAACCATTTCCACATTATTCTCCTCTGTTCACTAAGCATGAGGATATTTTTATTTTATTTTTGTGATTTTTCTAAACCAAGATATGGATTTTTGGAAGTTCTAGGATTTAAATAATTCAAGAAAATCCTTTTTTTTCTATTTAAACCATGCGGAGCCAACTGAACCTATGGCGTATCCGAACTACCAAGCGACGCTCTGTTATTCGATGTCGTCAGACACCTTAGCGCCTCGTCAGCCCGCGATTCATGCACTATCCGCTCATTCAACACGATCTCATTCGTCCAAACGATACAAACGCAATCGGACAACATCTGTTCACCGTCCCCAACAAGTTCAACCCGAGAGCCGTCCACCTTCAAACTTTAATATATCGCTCGATACTCAACCAAATCTCTTTGGGTTTGTTTCTATTGACGCGTCTAAACTAAGAGAACACATCCATACAGTTAATCAAATCTTAAATCAAGTCTATGAACATGGAGAATTAATATAGACTCGGTTTAAAGGGAGAGTTCCATACCTTTGCCCAAGCGATGTGGCCTCAATTGGGTGCTTCCAAAAGCTTGAGTTGAGTCTAGAAAGCTCCTAGATGAAATCTTGAACCATGGTGAATTTCCTAGACTCAAATTTGATCGAGACAATTTTGGGTGCTGATTAAAGTTTGTACTAGGGTGGTCTAGTGATGGGGCTTTTATGGGGTATCTTCTTCTTTCACTCACGTGATGCTGTGGGTGCAATGAATTTGACTTTGGTGTATTGTGGAGCTATGGGGGATTATGCCTTGGTTCAGGCTAATTTTTTGAGCTCTAGAATTGAGCTCAGGAAGTTGATTTCAGGGCTGGAAGATAGTTGTGTTGAACTTAAGAGGTCTTGAAGAAGCTCTGGGAACAATTTTTAAGGGTTTCCCCAAGGAATTTCAACAAATCCCCTCTTGGTCGTGAAGGGGGCATTTAAATTGGAGGGGCCATGGTGGCTCTCAGGCCAAGCCGAGGTGGCCCTGATGTTGCCTAAGTGGATGGCAGAAATGCTCCAATGGCCAATTGGATTGGTGCCACTTGGATGGGTTTAATTTTGGGTTTAGACCTAGGTGGAGCTCTTGGAATTGGGTTTTCCAGCAGCCAAGGTAGCCGGATGGCCAGGCTCAGGAGACCATCCCACTGAGGATGATCAGTGGTGGGCTAATGTGCAGCCAATTGGGTTTATACATGGGTAAGGGCGATTAATTGAATTGGAAAAGGCTTTGGGCTAATCATGGGTCTAGCCTCATTAGAATGAACTTGGGTGACTCCCCATGACTGACCAAAGTCAGGTAAGCCAGCTGAAACGGTGTGGAGAGGTCTCCATCCATTGGATTTAGCTAAACATGGGTTAGAGTGTGTCATTAAAAGGGTTAAAAAAATTTTTAAGTGAGCTTGAAAGTGGCTCCTTCTTTTTCCATTAATAGCTTGGTGAGGTGGCAAAGACTCATATGGCTCACCTATGGCTTCGGAATGGCTTCATGGCTTGTCCTTGGCTTGACCAAGTTGCATGAAAAGGGATTTTTGGATTTATGGGGTATTTTGAGGGTGTTTGTCATGAGGTTTAATATGGAATGGTTTTGGCATGAATTGGAAACTTAAGGAATGATTTTGATTAAATGAATTATGAGGAGAAAAACTGTCATGTGGGCTTTTAATTGAAACTTGAGCTTTTTGAATGACGTAAGGGCTTGGGCTTTAGAATTAGGGGAGAATTTGGGCTAAAATTTGGGTCAATTAAATGTTTATATTGGTGTATAGAGATGTCATGAAGAGTTTTGAAAGGATCTCAAGTGATTTTGAATTGAATTGGAAGGCCAATTTAGGGGAATTTGAACGTAGTGTCAATTTGGGGATTTTGGGTTAGACTTGGGTTTGGGTGAAATTGAGCTTGCAATTGGGCTAAATTGGGTTTTTATTTTGCTTCAATTAGTATTGGGGATGTTTGATTGATTTGGAATTGAGATTGGGCAACATTGGGGTCAATTTGCTTGACATTGGGGGTAATTTGGGGAAATTGGGCCTTTAAGGGAAATTTGGGGCTTTTGGTCAAAATGGGTCAATTTGGTCAAATTGGGTCAATGTGATGGTTTAAAATTAAGATTGGGAATATTTGGGATGATTTTGGGATTTCTGGGAGTTCGGATTTCTGAGAGTTCTTGGAATTTTTGAAAATTTTGGGTCATGAGGGGCATTTTGGTAATTTTATACAATTTTTGGGTACTTTAGTAATCTGATGATTTTGGTCAATTTGGGTAGTGGTGAATGGATTGAAATGACTTTTGGACAAATTTTGGTGTTTTGGGAAATTTTGGGAATTTTGGCAAAAATTAGGGTTGTAGGGGTATTTTGGTTATTTGATGGAAGTTTGGATTAGGATGGGCAAGTAAGTCATGAAGTCATTGTTTTTCGTTCATTTTTCTCTTTTTTATTTTTAAAAGGAGTCACCAGTTTTTCGATCATCGTATAATTCCCCCATTCAAATAAATCCCCCTCCCGAACCATATAAATGACTCGAAGTGGAGAGGAATCGAATAAGATGGGACATACGCCAAAAAGACAAACAAGAG
>NW_018252052.1:42949-44109 GCF_001263595.1 Phalaenopsis equestris | reverse complement strand
CACGAAATAACCTAAATCATCTTAACGGGGATCTCCCAATACGTCAAAGCACATCCGGGCCAAAGGGCAGAGGAAAAATCGTCGTATCCCAAATGGGCGGCAGCTCATCGGCATCGGGCCGTCAAGGTGATATCAACGAGATCAAGAAGCGATAGGGCTCAAAAGGGCTCAACAAAAAAGAAGGTAGAGTGATCCTAAAAGGTAGAGGTAACTAGGTCGGGGTACCACGGACCCCTCATACATAGCTACTAGGACCTTAAGTCTACCTAGTCGTGAAGGTAGTCGACCCAACACGGCCCGAAATCTCCTTTCAGTAACGTGAATTACATCATCCACGGGAACCTCGGTAGCCCTAAGGTCAAAGGAAAGAAACTCTATCCTATGACTACAAGCTGGAGCTCCAAGTGGTGGGACTTATACCTGCTGAAATAGCAAGGATGCCTCGGGAAAGAAAGAGAAAGTGGAGGTTTAGCTACAAAGCTAAAAACGCTCCAAACAAAAGGACTTACACCCCGTCTGGGTCGAAGAGCCTTCTAACACGTTAGGCGCACTAGACAACCACCTATATGAAGGTTTGATGGGCCAGTCAGGTTGGAAAAGTACGGGGACTCCTCCTCGGGACATGCAAATATGAATGCAGTTAGCTAGAATGATCCTAAGTATTGTGGAGGCCCTATTAATATATGCAAGAAAATAAATGTTACAATTTTTAAATCCTGAATATTTTAATCCTAAATTTTATTTATCTTGAATATTTTATTTAGGATTTTGTAGAAAATTAAAATTTTAGGGTCCTTAATAAGCCTATGTTGTATCGTGAAATCCCAGATAAAACACAGAAAGAAAACAAGGAAAACACATGCAAGTGCAGACATGCAACATAATGCAAAAATAAAACAAAACAAATCAAACAAAAATAATAAACAGGCCTGTGCCGCTGGGTCGGCAACATATCCCAGAAAAGAAAATGGGCGGCCGGACTCCGCATATACATGCCCGGTCCTAATTCTATACATCAATATAAAATGCAGAATTAAGATACGGGGCACGAGCATCTGCTCCTGGTCCAGTCCACGTGGTTCCCGTGCTAACGACTCGGAACTCCTGCCCATATCTTATTTATGCTACAGGACTCTCCTAGACTCTAAAAAAAATACATA
>NW_018252052.1:42060-42881 GCF_001263595.1 Phalaenopsis equestris | reverse complement strand
ATCAATATAAAAATACAGAATTAAGATACGGGGCACGAGCATCTGCTCCTGGTCCCCTCCACGTGGTTCCCGTGCTAAACGTCTCAAAACCCTTGCCCTTATCTTATTTCTGTTACAGGACTCTCCTAGACTCTAAAAAAATACATAGGAAAATAAAAGACTCAATCCTGCATGAAAATAAGTGTCAGCGGGAAAGCTCTCATGCAAATAATGTATCATGAGCCATGCCTTAATGGTGGGTGGGCTAATAGCACCTGCAAGCAAAATAGTCAGAAATCATTACTTGCTCCCCCAATAGCGGTACCTGTGTGTGTGCATTAAAATAGACATGGCTCCCTGAAAAAGAACGCCCTAACACACTACCACACATATGCAACATGCAGTCACATCTCAAGCATAATGCAAAAGAAAGATACCAGCTAGGACAACCAATCCAACAGAGAACAATAGCCAAGTATAAAAAAGATTACCTAACACCCTAAGTCCTAGCCTATCACACCATCTAATGAATAGTGCATCAACCTAGTATCTAAGTGCGGGGTAAGTCTAGGTATGCTATGACTTTGACGGGGTCACTTTACTGGCCCCATCCTAAAGATCCATATGATCTAAAGGGTGACACAAGTTAGATCTATTAGATCTTTAGCACAGTCATACTCATGTCAATCCCGATGACTCAACTCGCATTGCTCACTGGGATCAACCCAACAAACAATGCTCGTTAAGTCATCGCGACCAACACAGGGTCGTCATAAATATAAATATTATATATCAGGTGTTAGATAAATGCTAATGCAGGAAAATCAGAACATATAAGTAAA
>NW_018252052.1:11513-41979 GCF_001263595.1 Phalaenopsis equestris | reverse complement strand
AGGCAGTGGCTGTAAGGAAGGGGTATGCCGTAGCGGCAGGGGCCCGCGAAGAGGGTATACTGGTAAGGTGGTGACCCAAAGAGGATGGGCATGCCGTGACAACAGAGGCCCGAAAAGAGGGTATACCGGTAAGGCAGTGACCCGAAGGTAGGAATGTCGTAGCGGTAGGGGCTCAAAAAGCGGGTATACCGTCGATCATGCAGACAAACATGTACATGCACATACACAACATGCAAAGGAGCAAGTGGTAGGTTGATCCAGATGGAGCATCTGGTCAAACCAAAGTATTGTGCCAACCAGACCTGGGTAGCCAGCTGAAACACTAGTGATGTGATCGGTTTAGGATAACCGATCGAGGCACAAGTGGTGTCGGTGCAGGTGCAAGTGTAAGATATAAGATGCAAGTGCAAGTGCAACGTGCAATTTGCAAGGTGCAAGTGCAAGTGCAAGTGTGATATATGACACACAATATGTAACAATACAAGACACATATGCAAACAATGAGGTGCAAATGACCACACATGATAGTGAGTCACGCTCGTACTAACGACCTCACCAAGGAAACCTAAGCTTTAGACCCTTGGAAATGAGGCACCGCCGCCTCTTATTTTGGTGAGGGAACCCCTTGGAAAGGCGACACCCCCGCCTCTTATTTTGGTGAGGGAATGTGGGGAGTTTTCTCCCCAGATCTTCGAGGGGGAAACTCTCCACGGCGTTAGGAAATATGCTAGCTACAACTCTTTTCCCATTTCGCGAACTCCTCCAGATTTTGCAAAGCGAGCCAGCTATAAAGCTTCTCTCGCTTTGCCAAGTCCACCCTCCCAAATTCTCCAAGGAAAGCTGGGGAACCCAAAGCAAGGGGAGTGAGGGACTCCGACCCATCCGAACTTGTGTTAGGGCTCACAACAAAGGGGAGACACTCGGCTCTATGGAGGGCGTTTGGTTACACACGGGAAGTCCTAACCTAAAGGTTAGCTCTAGGAAATCGACGATCCATCACGCAGGCACGTCGTCGCGCCGACCCATGTCGGCGTATGCACCCCGTGTAGGCGATTGAACCCACACGCCTAGACATCGCTAAACCTAAGGCTAGCTAGAAGTTTAGTGGATCTCACCACCGCGAAGGTTGCACACGCGTTTTATTTATTTTCTCCAAGCCGTCAACGTCCAGTCCGTGCTCCAGTGCATCCCACAATGAATCCTTTGCGAGGGACGTTGCTCGATGACGACAAAGGAGGGTAACCCATGAGGTAAAAGACGTCAGTGTCTCCTCGAATAGTGGGAACGCTCGCTGAACGCTCGCTGTCCGACGACGTCAAAATGCTTCGGCGAAATATCCGGTCGTCGGGAGCGTAAAATAGCGAGGTGGAGGAGTTGGCGGCGGAAAAAAAGAAGAAATAGAAGAAAAAGAAGAATAAGAAGGAGCTCGGGAGCGTAAAATAGCGAGGTGGAGGAGTTGGCGGCGGAAAAAAAGAAGAAATAGAAGAAAAAGAAGAAGAAGAAGGAGATAAAATAATAATAATAATAAATAATAATAATATTAAACATTAAAAATTAAAAAAATAAAAAAATTTCAGAAGAAGGGGAAGAAGAAGAAGAAGAAGAAGAAGAGGAAGAAGAAATAAAAGAAGAAGAAGAAAAATTAGGAGAAGAAGAAGAAAAAGAAGAAGAAGAGGAAGAAGAAATAAAGGAAGAAGAAGAAGAAAATTTTGGAGAAGAAGAAGAAGAAGAAGAGGAGGAGGTTGGCGGTTCGGAAGGGTGAGGGTGCCGGCGACGGGCTTCACCGGAGTGGAGAAGGTCGGCGGCCTCCTTCTTCGGCGAGGAGAAGTCGGCAGCGGGAAGCTAGGGCACGGGCAGTTTTTGCAAACGGGAGAGGGGTCGGCTGTGAGGAGATGCGGAGAACAGAGGAGAGAGGGAAGAGAGTTACACAGCTTTTTAAAAAAGAAAAATTCACGCATTTTTAGCCCGCACACAAAACCATGGTACAACGAGCGTCCGTCCTAAGTGGAATCAACATTTAGGACTCACTCGCGTAGTCTGTTTCGTCGTTTGAGGTTGTTCGGATCACTTTTTCAGCAAATGAGTCCAAAATGATAATTTGCATTTTTTTAGCCCGTATTTGAATCGTTAACGACATGGACACCCTCCTTAAGTAATATAGACGTCCCAGACGCATATGACATCAAAAACTGATGCCAACAGTCATGTCTAAGTCATGAGATCCATATGAGGTCTCATGTTGGATGTTCAATATGATGGTATTAACTTTCCTAGCCAAGGGCTAGGGATTTGGGTCCACCTACATGAGCTTTCCAAAAGGAGTCAAGAGACCAAGTTAAGTGCAAGTGGTCTTATGGTTTGGGATGTGTGAAAAAGTATAGTGTGTGCAAGCTAGCCTAACCAAGGCCAGACCACCCAGTGTTTGTCCTAAGGCTTGACCACCCTATGAGAAACTCCTCTTGAGCTCCTCCACACTGAGCCCACCTACTAAGTGCTAGAGGTCAGGACAAACATGTAGAACTTCAATTTGAGCAGAGAATAGTTTAGAATTTCTAATGGTGAGGGTTTCTTTTCTAGTCCTCTAGGAATAGTTAGCTGGAAAGTCCTATGGCTAGATCCTAGGTTACTCAGGAAGAAATTAGAGTAATATAATGATTTTTATGCAATTTGAAGATTTTATAAGGAAGATTTGAATTATGTTTGGGAAAGTTTCTAAGTTTTGGACACGACAGAAAAAGATAAAGCTTTTTATCCATCGACTAAAAAAGATTCTGAACTTGAATTGAAGTTACTTCCTAAACATTTAAAATATGCCTTTTTAGGTGATTCCTTAACATTTTCTACACGACAGAAAAAGATAAATCTTTTTATCCATCGACTAAAAAAGAGAAAAAGATAAATCTTTTTATCCATCGATTAAAAAAGATTTTCTGTTATAATTTCCTCAAATTTAACTTTAGAATAAGAAGTGAGTTTAATGAAAACCTTGAAGAATTATAAAAAAGCCTTTGGATGGAAAATTGTTGGTATTAAAGGAAGCAGTCCTCCAATTTGTATGCATAGAATTCTTATGGAAGAAAACTGTAAACCCAAGGGCGATCCTCAAAGGAGATTGCATCCTATTATGAAAGAAATTGTTAACAAAGAAAATTTAATGTGGTTAGATGCTCGAATTATTTACCCTATTTCAGATAGTGCATGGGTTAGTCCAATTCACTGTATTCCTAAGAAAGGAGGAGTGACTATGACTATTAATGAAATAACAAGTTAATACCAATAAGACAAGTCACAAGGTGATGAAAATACATTGATTATAGAAATTTAAATCTCTCTACTAGGAAAGATTATTTTTCACTACTCTTTCTAGATCAAATGTTGAATAGACTATTTGGGTACAAATACTTTTGTTTTATTGATTAATAATTTTATTTTTTGGAGGGATATATTGGTTATAACCAAATACAAATAGCTCCTGAGGATCAAAAAAAAATAATGTTTAACAGTCCTTATGATACATTTGCTTTTAGAAGAATGTCCTTTGATTTATGTAATGCCCTTACTACATTTTAAAGATCCATGATGGCTATTTTGGGTGATTTAATTGAAAAATGAATTGAAGTTTTTATGGATGATTTTTCAGTGTTTGGAACTTCATTAGTGTTTTGGATGATTTTTCAGTGTTTGGAACTTCATTTGAATCATGTTTAGAACTTTTATCAAGAGTTCTTAAGCACTGTGAAGAAACAAATTTAGTCCTTAACTGGGAAAAATGCCCATTTATGGTATCAAAAGGAATTATTTTAGGACATCACGTATCAGAAAATGGTATGGAAGTAATTCCTACAAAAATTCAAGTGATCGCTGATCCCGACTGTTTATATGCAACAATATAACAATGTATTTGATTATATTTTTCACTTATCTTTCCTTACTTTGCAATAGAACCAAAAACTTGATCCTGGAGAAAATAGGAATTTAAATTTTTAACTTAATATAAATTGGGATACTACGCAAGTATACGTATTGTTATCAAGTAATATAGGACTTTTTGATTAAGCCTTGAATATCAAGCCCATAGAGATTGTTCATATTATGCGATAATTAAAGTAACGAAACTTTCTACTTTAAAAAGACAAATACTTAAACTATAGTTTTTATCACATGAATGAAATTTGAACTCTTTTTGGTACTTTTAATGTTTGAAATAAAAACTGACTAAAGATAACTTGAGTTTATGTAAAAGAAAAACACTGAACACGAAATATCTTATCATGAATTAGTGATAACTTTAAAAACTCTGTTGTGGAAGTATTCAAATTTTGTTGTGCCAAATTGAATTAATATTATTCTTTTCTCTTACTAGAGATGCTATAAAGAACATTGGCTAATTTAAAGTTTGAATAGTTCTGAAGACCGGTTAGGCAAGGAAGATACTAGCTCTCACTCTAGAGTTCCCTCGGTTCCCTCCACCTGGGGCTAACATCTCGTATAAAAACCTAAAACAATAAACCAAGTTGGGGGCTTTAGCCTGTCACTCTAAAGTCCTCTAACTCTACACCCTTTAAAGATTATATCCATGTTTATTTGCACTCAATCATATGAACTACATTCTCATTCATACAATCTCATGTGATTCTTTCCAATTGTTGACTGAGACAATAATATCCCGGTTCGTACATGTTCTCATAACAAATTTTAACATCTAGATGGGTCAGATCAAGAAGTAAATGAAGTGCATGAACGTAAATCATCACAACTTCTTCCAACATTAAAGACTAATACTCTACACAACTTCCGTCCAAAACTTTAATTAATTATCATTTTATGGAGAAAGATAAAGAAAACTACTCAGAATCCATGGAGAAAACAAAACCACAATTTAGTTTAAAAGTAAAAATCATTGTCAAACCAACAAGAAGTCTCAATTAAAACCAAAAGTAGTTTAAAACAATAATAAAAACTTATCTCAAATCCTCCACCAAATTCTTGAAGTTCCTTTGAATCTCTTCTCTTTTACAACACTCTTAACTCTCAAATTAAAACTATAAACAAAAGGAAAATAATTTCTTTGAAAGCTTCTCCACTAACTTCTTCAAGAACCTTTTCAGAACTTCTTACAATTTTTCTGGACTCCCCTCTTTAAAAAGTTTCAACTTTCTTCTTTTATAATTTTCTAAGAGGTGCCTTGGTATCTCATCAAAATGTTTCCTGATTTGATGTATTTACCAAGGGATGCTTCCTTTCATAAGTACTTTAATTATATTTTCGTCTTTGGTGGTTATAACGACCCATTTTATCCAATAGGTCCCTCAAATGTCACTTCAAAATTTGTCAAAATGAATTAACGTGTCAAATAACTATCATAGGCACTTAAGCGTGGGGCCTCTAGCGCTTAGGTGCAGCCTTCTCTGTTTCACTGGCGTTTAAGCGTCGGATCTGGTGCTTAGGCGCCAAAATACTTTTGCACCATTTTTAGATTTTTGCTCCAAATTTGATCCTTTTTCACTCCTTTTAGTATTTTTTGCCTTCTTACTTGTACCTAATAGAAAAACACACAAATACCTTCCATTAAAGTGAAATATCTCAAAATAGCTAAAAAATGTGTCTAAAAATACTAAATTTTCTAGGAGTATCAAAATCCCCCAAACTAAAATGTTACTTGTCCTCAAGTGACACTTTAATCTTTAAAAACCAAATAAGTATGATTATGTATATGAGTTTGTTTAAGAGTTTCTAAAATTTTGTTCTAGAAATATAATTGTCTAATTTAGAAAATATTATTGTGAATGAGACCAGCTTAAAGTCTAGAAATCTTTAAAGTGAAGAAGTATGAAAAATATGAGTTCCTATCTAATTCAGAAATACTTGTAGATTTTCAAAATATAGAACTTAGGCATTTTATTTCCTTCATTGAAAAAAAATTATTAAGTATAATTTTACTTACTTTGAGCTTAAGAGTTTCTCAAGTCTTATACTTTAAGAAGATCAAATGTGGAACCAATTTTTTATCAGGCACTAATTCTCCCTCCCTTATGTTTCTTTTATTTTTCTTTTCTTTTTATCTTTTCATTTCTTTTCTTTTTCATTTCTTTTTCTTTTTCTTTTTCTTTTCTTTTTTCAGGCAAGGATTATTATATTTGGATAGTTATACAATATTTATCATTTCTACATTTAAAAACTTTTAACTTTAAATTTTTCTACATCACTTATAAATTTTTAATTAAATTTTCTTAATCATTTCTATAATCAAAATTTTACTTCCCTAATATAATTTCATATACATGATCATTTTTCTTTTCAAATCAAATTTACTTGTAGCTAATTTGAGAACAAATAAAATTCAAGTTTTGAAAATATTTTTCATTCCCCCCTAACCTTAAATTTTTAACAAGATTAAACTGTTTAACAACAGATATATATAAGAAGGAATGAATATTGAAATACATGCTTAAAAGAATTTTTATACCATAATTATACAAGTACAAAACTAAAAACATAAGTAAAATTAATTTTTGATCAACTTTATTTCTTTTTAACATATAGAGATTCATCAGACTTCTAAATAGTGGATTCAGACATAAAAGCAAACACACACTAACTAGATAAAAGAAAATATAGGGTAGCAAATTTCTGAAATTAAAGTTTAAGATTAAAGCTAGCAAGTTTTTCAACTTTCATAAGACATAGAAATAAGTACATACTTAACTAACTAAAACGCAATACACAAAAAAAAATTACTACCTTAGAATTTAAAATAAAATACTAACAAAACACAAACATTACAATAAAAATTAGACAAAAACTCTAACACAACACGTAATCCAACAAATACACAAACTTAAATATATCAAGTGCACACCACAAAGTACATCACATATTACAAACATAAAACAACCTTAGTCCTTCTCCTCATCATCATCATTAGTGTCGCCGCTATCCCAAAAAGTTTCAGACTCATAATTAGGATACTTTGGATATGAAGGGAATTCCACTCCTTGGTTACCCCTAATAAGGCTCTCCAAAGATGAGTGAAATTTATCCTTATAATCACTATGTCTTCTAATATATCCATTAATATGATCTACAAAATTTTCTAAATTTCTTAACTTATCTGCGGTAAAATTAATATTATCCATCATCTTCTACAATAATTGATCCTGAGATTCAGTAGGCTTACCTCCGGATGTATATGGTTTCGAAGTAGATGGTCTAGATGTAGAAGTAGCAGAGGTGGATGCAGCAGACGTCAACATTCCATAACTTCTAAAAAATCCTCCTCTCCAACTAAAAACAGAGTATTCAGAATATGATTTCACATTCGCACTTGTAATCGGTTTTAGAGGCAACATCACTTCTTCCCAAATATCATATCTAACTCCAGCTTGCTCACACAAAGTAAAGATTAAGGAAACAATCCCAAACCTATTGTAGTAGCAGTAGTAGCAGAACTGATGATAGTTTGACAAATTAAAACTCCAATGTTGATAGGCTTGCTCTGCTGAATATATTAATTCAACATTGCTCTCTCCCTCGTAACTTCACTAAGATGATTCGTTGGTAACAGGCAAGCTGAAATAAAGTAGTGCCACGCCTTTGATGGTGCACTTAGCTTTGAAGTGAAAAAGTTGTCTCTCTTCTCATTTGTAATTTTCTAGAGTACCCTTCCAACATTTAAAACTGATATAATCTCGTCCATTTCCGTCTCAGTAGGATTATAGTTCGAATAAAAACATAGAGTATCAAGCGGTAAATGGTAGAATATGTTGATTACCTCCGGTGAAAAAGGTACCAATTTGTCACTGACCTTGACTTAATCCTCTTCCACCTCAGGGATGTTTGCATCGAACTCCAGTACTATAGAAATCACAGCCACAACAAAAAACAACAGAATTGTTCCCATTGTCGGCGAACAATCAAATCCTCCACAGATCCACCTGAATTTTTAAAACACCTTTTAAAACACCTCTCAGTAAAATATCGCTCCTGAATCAATTTTTGTGATTATAGAGCGTCACTATATCTATCCTGAGCTTTTGAACTCACAAACTTGCTCGAATCAATGTGGGACTTCCCCTTGCTCCTCTTCATTCTTGGGGCCATTCTACAATTTTCACAAAATTTCACAATAATTCCAAAGATCAAGTCTAATCTATTAAAACTAACTCTATAAGCTTAAACTACACTTTTTATGTAATTTCTATGATTTTTTTCATGTTTTTTACCATGAATAGTAAATTTTGGGCACCTCCACAATGCGCTCAAAATACATGGTGAAAATCTAAAATTTCTACATAGAAGTGAAGATCTTACCTCAAGATATTCAAATCTAGCAAATCTGACTCGAATCCACCAAGAAATCTCCACGGAAAGGCTCACCCTATACTCAAAATCGTGAACATCGGAGGAAGAAGACGATGAAAAGAACAAAAATGGCATTTTTAGGGGTTAATTTTCATTTTTAGTCATTTGCGACCCAATTTTCATTAACCGACACTTAAGCGAGAAATATGTGATGCTTAGGCACCTACCTCTAGGGTTGCCTCGTGCTTAAGCGTGGGGTTGTGGCGCTTAGGCGCCAATGCACAATTTTATTGATATTTTTGAACTTAAGTAAAATGCACTATTAGCCTAAGTAAACTACCCCTAAATGATTTTATAACACTTAAATGACTATCTTCATCCCCTTTAACTCTTCGCTCTCTCAAAATTTTCCAATATAACTAATTCAATTTGAGGCTAAATTAACACAAAATTTTTACAAACAAACACTTATATTCATTCACAAGCTGATACAAACTAAATTTAACACATAATTCTCATTTTAAAGAGTCTCGGATGAGAAAAATTTCCTAAATAGAAACACTAAAAAAACTTACACAATAGCACACATAATCACATAAACACTAAAAACAAGACTTACCACTAATACATAAAACAACTCTTAACAAGCAAATCTTAGCATAGAACTTATTTCTGTTCTTCATTTTTTGGAAAAAATTTCTGTCTCTCATTAGTCTCTCCTTAGGCATTTGGAATATAGAGTTGATAAAACGGATGGTGGTTACGAGCTCTGACACAATCTTCTTTAATCCATTTCTACTTAAGATACATTGCCTTATCCGCTTTCTCTATATAACTGGTATGGCTAAATTGCATTTTTAATTGCCACCCAATATGCTCTAGATGTGCATTAACTACATTTACCTTTGACTCAATTGAAACCATGTTAGCATCAATTTTTTTATCTTTTCTGCTATTCCTTCGATACTACAACTAAGAAACCATTATACATCTCTTGTGCAGTCTGACTAATGAATTTCTTCCTCATGGCCTCTTCCTTTTTCTTCAAATCCATCTCCCATGAAGACATTTTCTCTAAATCTCTCTTTCTCTTAGACTTTAAGGCTAAAAATGATTCTGGGGTGAAATTCCATCACAAAACCTTTCTATTTATAGGCCTAAATCCTTCCAATAACTTTCAGGCACGTCATAAAACTACCATGTCATGTTTAAGTTAACCAATTGGTGGTTAAAACTTCTAGAAATTGTATTTTTGTACATGGTTTTTATCGCCTGCACTTAAGCGTCAAGTATTGGCACTTAAGCGCCAGTAATTGATTTAGCACCGGGCAACTTAATGTTTCAATACTCATTCTAACATGTAAAAGTCACTTAATAAAGTATTAAAATCATTACTCACAAGAAATAATCCTAAAAATACTACCCCAAAATTTCTTAATCACACACAAAAAATAATCAAAGCAAAAGCATACTGATAAATATGGGTTACCTCCCATAAAGTGCTTGGTTTACGTCGTCAGCCCAATGTAACCAGTGCTTATTCTGGTTGATCCAACATCACTTGATCATTAAATTTAAGTTGATCCCCTATAAAATAGAGTTTCAGTCTATGACCATTCACTTTAAATATTTTCTCAGTTTTAGGATCTTCAATATCCACAGCTCCATAAGGATAAACTTTCATCACAACAAATGGGCTCATCCACATGGACTTAAGTTTGTCTGGAAATAATCTTTACCTTGCATTATATAGCAAAAAATGTTGCACTGGCTGAAAATTTTTAGTAAGAATCCTTTGATCATGCTACATCATCATCTTTTCTTTGTAAATCTTAACACTTTCATAAGACTCATTCCTTATTTCTTCAAGCTTATTTAATTTTAATAATCTTTTCTCTCCAACATATTTCTCAAGCTTATTTAATTTTAATAATCTTTTCTCACCAACATATTTCAAATTTTAACTGAACTCTTTAATAGCCCAATATGCTTTATGCTCAAGTTCAACTGGTAAGTGACAAGCTTTCCCGAATATTAGCCTATATTGGGACATTCCTATAGGAGTTTTGTATGCAGTCCTATAAGCCCACAAAACATAGTCAAGTTTAACTGACCAGTCCATTTTTTTGGATTTATAGATTTTTTTGTAATTCTTTTAATTTCATGATGGATAATTCAGCCAAACCACTTGTCTGAGGATGATAAGCAGTAGCAATCCTATGGTTTATATGATATTTCTTTAAGAATTTCTCCATTATGACATTTCTGAAATGACTTCCCCATAAGTTATGACACCTCTCAGCATCCCAAATTTGCAAAATATGTCCGTTCTTAAAAATTTTGCAACACTTTGAGTATCACATCGAGGTAAAGCAAAAATTTGATTCTATTTGGATACATAGTCCACTGTTATCAATATATATAAATTTCTGAAAGATGGTATAAATGGTCCCATGAAATCTAATCCCCAAACATCAAATATTTCAACTTCTAGCATATAATTGAGGGGTATCTCGTTTCTTCTAGAAATATTACCTACATGTTGATATCTATCACAAGTTTTAATATAAACATTAGCATCTCTAAAGATAGTAGGCCAATAAAATCCAGATTATAAAATTTTTTATGTTATTTTATCAAAACCAAAATGTCCACTAGAATCAGAATTATGATATTTTTGGATAATTTCATAAGTTTCTTCTAAAGGCACACATCTTCAAATAATCAGACCCTTCCCTTGTTTATATAAAAATGGGCCATCCCAAAAATAAGTCTTAGCTTTAGATATAAATTTCCTCTTTTGTTAATATTTCATTCAATAAGGTATAATATCGCTAACAAGAAAGTTCACAATATCCACATAATGATACACAAAAATAATATACTATTTTAAGTACCCTTTTTATGCCTATTTTTGGTGATATTACACTTTAAGGAAATATATTTTTTGTATTTTTATTGTAGGTATACCATTTTTAGGCATTTGGAGAAAAAATGACAAAAGGAGAAAAATTTGGAGCAAAATAGCCAATTTTGTGGTTTGGCGCATCATGCGCCAAAATTCAGAGTGCTTGCGCATGATGTGCCAGATCGGCGCATGATGCGCAAGAAGTAACATTTTCAAATTAAGGTGGTTCTTCAAGATGAATTTTGCATGAATTTTCAAAGGGACACGTGTTGTAAACACCCCGTGGAGTGATTCAATGCAACTAAAAACATCATTGTTTTCCTAATATTGCGAAAAGACTGAGAATTTATTTGATCAAAATCAAAACGACCAAAATTTTGGAACTGACACATGATGCGATGATGCGCCAAATTCCAGAGAGCCAAATTCCAGAGAGCTGGCGCATGATTCACCGCGGAGATGAAAATTACTTGAAATGTTTCAAATGGTGGTTTTTGGTGGGGGTACCTTCAATTAATTCCTACAAAACTGACTCCATAACATATTTTATGGCGGAAAATGAGGGATGAGTTTCCACTTTTCAATTCTTATGGCTTCCCACTCTAGAAACTCTGCTAGATTTGAAATTTTCAATTGAAGAAAGTTCATCAGTTTCGACACACAAAAGTTGCATGATCGAGTTATAATGTAGAAAAGGCTTATGAAAGAGAGGGGATTTGTGAATCAAGGATTCAACATGTCGAATACTCGAGTCAAAGAAATTATTGCACAGAGGCATTGGGAAGTGCTTTGCTACACTACTACCGCTGTAATTGTCCTTGTGGTGAAAGAATTTTATGCAAATCTTCATGGGATCAACCAAGGAATGATCTACGTGCGAGGAAGGTTTGTGCAGTTCACTCCTACAACAATCAACAAAATGTTTATGATCAAGAACATGTCTGTTTGCCACTATGTAAATTTTACCTCTACAAGAGACAAAATGGATGAACACTACCATTACCATACGGATGAAGATGCTAATTGGGAAGCTTGAAATTGGGAAGCTTGAGATGATGTGGGAAGCTTGAGATGATGGGAATGTGAGTTTTTCTGCATCATTGTTAAATCATACTACAAAGGAATGCATCTGAAGAAGGGATATGCCCTCTACATCTGCTGTAGAGGCATTTACTTCTAGTTCTGCATCGTTGGAAGATGTTATGGACCATCTTATGATTCAAAAGTATGATATCATTATTATACAGACTCAGTTGAGCGAGATAGAAGCAAGGAATGCATATAATGATGAATATCAGCATAGAAGAGTTCATCACGATATATATTTTCAAAATGCTATGGTTAGACAGTTCATGAGTGAACCTAATGTGAACTTTTCTTCTTGCCCTAGCTTTGTTCATTATGCTCCCATTTGTGAAGAAGATGACGAGGTAAGAGAAGAAGAAGAAGATGATGATGATGATGGTGTGGAAGGAGATAAGAACTGATAGTTTAATTTAATTTTGATTTTATATTATGTGTTGTTTATATATTTGTTTGTACTATGTTGCACTTTTATTTAAGACTTGTTCGATTTAAGATTTTTATGTTGTGTTGTGGACCTGTAATTTGTAATAGTACTAGTAGACTTTTTACTTTTCAGTTTTTGTTTTAGTATTTTCAGTTTGAGCTTGTTGAATGTGTAGCATTTTTAGTTTTAGTATTTTTGTTTTAATTCCCAGTAAATTCTTTAGAATATATTATGTTTTATTTAATGCTTTAAAGTCTATATGTAGCTTTATAGTTAGTATCGACAGTATACAAAACCAATTTCATGTTCATAAATCCTCTATATGTTAGTTTTTATTTTTATGTATTTACTATTTTCTTTCATCAACTAAAATTTTGTACTAAAATATTTTAAAATTCTTTACAAATTTAAGTTTAGGGGGAAGGAAAAATTTTATTTGAAATGAAGAAAACTAAATTTTATTTGTCCATAAGTGACTATATTTTTTAAAAAAATTAATTTAACATGGCCTGGGATATCAAGATTTAACTTTAAATGACTATACTTATGTTTATAAATATAATAGTAAATTTAGGTAAAAAGTTTTTAATAATAAAGGTCAATTCTAAAGTTAACGATATTTGGTATGATAGGATAAGACTATTCTTTTCTATTTTAAGTAAAAGAAAATTGTATTTTTGAAGTGTTAAGAATTTTAGAGTTTCATGTAAGAATAAAGGAATGAGGCTTTATGAAAAATCATAAACTAGTATGAGTTTATTAAGTAAGGGGATTTTGATACATAAAAATAATATACCGTTTTAAGTACTCTTTTTATGCCTATTTTTGGTGATATTATACTTTAAAGAAAGATATTTTTGTGTTTTTGTTGCAGGTATACCATTTTTTGGCATTTGGAGAAAAATTAGCAAAAGTAGCAAATTTTAAAGCAAAAACAGCCAATTTTGGGGAAAAGACAAACCCAGCCAATTTTGGGGTTTGCGCATGATGTGCCAAAATTCAGAGCACATCATGCGCCAGATGTGACTTTTTCAAATTAAGGCGGTTCAACATGAATTTTTTGTGAATTTTCAAAGGGACACTTGTTCTAAACACCCCATGGAGTGATTCAATGCATCTAGACACTTTGGAAGGTTCTAATTTGAAGGGATTTGACTCTTGGATCAAAGAGGCACATCTTTTGAATTCAAAGGTTTGACTTTTGAATTTTGGAGGGAAATTGAAATTCTTTTCAAAGGAGGCTGCCCAAAATAAAATCAAGTTGGAGAAGAACTTCAATAGGGGGGCGAAAAAAGATAGGTGGCGTGAGAACCAAGAGGGAGAGATAGAGAAAGAAAGTCAAGGGCTTGGAGATTGTCTTCTAGGGTTGTAAGAGGAGAGGGAAGTTGAAAGATTTCTTCTTCATTACACTTCTAAGAGAGAATTGGGAGTGCTTGTATAGAGAGAAAGGTTTGGAGAGAACTTCTCGGGATTTGCTTGGGAAGGATTGTGAGATAAGTTGTATTTTTCATTTCTTTTGTTTGTAAACCTATTTTTATATATGAAGTCTGTGTTTTATTGTATCCTTCTCATGAATTCTCAGTAGTCTTCTTTATCCT
Source organism: Phalaenopsis equestris (assembly GCF_001263595.1). Classification (NCBI taxonomy): domain Eukaryota; kingdom Viridiplantae; phylum Streptophyta; class Magnoliopsida; order Asparagales; family Orchidaceae; genus Phalaenopsis; species Phalaenopsis equestris. Next base: position 27,662 of record NW_018252052.1, on the reverse strand, counting down.
TTTCTCTACTTTGAAGAAATGGTTTTATGAAGAATTGATTTTGTTGTCTATTGTTTTAAATGTTGATAATTTGTGATGATTTGAACTTCAATCTTCATTTACTTTTTTATCTGACCAATTGAATTATTAAAATGTGTTGAGAAACATATGTTATAAAAAGGGGATATGATTTATACAACAAAAGGAGAATCACATTTGATTTCATGGGAGAGTATGTCATCCATGGGATTGGGTGCAGATAAATAGGGAAATATACTTCATTAGATGTAGAATTGGAAGATTTTAAGGTGACAAATTAGAATCTCCAATTTGGTTCAGTTGATTGGAAACTAATGCGAGCATGTGTTCCCTCAGGTGATGGAGTAGTGGGAGCTCTGGAGTGACATTCGGTATCCTCCTAGTCTAACCACGGAATCAGGGATCAAACTCTGAATTAGTCAATGTTCTTTATAGTGCTCAGAAGAGGGTAGAGAATAGGATTGTCCTATTTGGCACAAAATAGTTTTTGAATATAATTTCAACATTATTTGATAGCACTCAGAAGAGGGTAGAGAATAGGATTGTCCTATTTGACACAAAATAGTTTTTGAATATAACTTCAACATTATTTCAATTTCTTCACAAGTCATATTTTCATTGTAAAGCTGAAGGGTGTTTTCTCTTACTGGAGCTTTTTGTCAACAAAAACATTCATTTTATTTTAGCAATTTTTACTTTTGAAAGTTTAGCATGTAGTTTAACTTAACTGTTGTACTTGTACATCTGCATATTTAGTAGCATTTCACTTGAGTAGTTTAACTTCAAACTTCGTACTTTACATTGTTTTTATTTTTTATTTTAATTTAAGAATAGAATATTAATAGCTAGCTTATATTTATTTTTCAGCTTCCCTGTGGGATCAATATTTAGGACACCATTAGAGCCCTGCATTACTTGAACGATACATATTGAACGATACATGAACGATACATATACTTGTGTTATATGTAGAAGGAAATTGAGAGTTTATAAAGAGGTTATAAAGAAAAATTATTTTCATTAAAGTTAAATTATTATTTGGGTTACATTGCGTATGTATTATTAATTTAATCTCAAGTTTCCGTGCATCACATACCATGGAACACACCACTCATTAATACTGAACAATTTTTCATCTGGAAAATTTTCATTATTTTCTTTTTCAAAATAGAGTGATTTTTCTAATTCAAGCCTGGACAAATGATGAAAAATTTGATTTTGAGTCCCCTTTCTTCAATCCCCTTCCAATCCACTATTACAAAATCAAATTCTTGCAAAAGAAGAACCCATCTTATAAGTCTAGGTTTAACTTCCTTCTTTTTCATTAAGTGCTTAATAGCAGAATGATCTGTATGCACTATACATTTAGTTCCAATTAAGTATGACCTAAATTTATCAAAAGCATATACTATTGCTAAAAAATCTTTTTCAGTTATTGCATAATTAATTTGAGCTTCATTAAGAGTTTTACTAGCATAGTAAATTACTATGAAAATTTTATCATATATTTGTCCTAAAACAGCTCCAATAGCATAATCACTGGCATCACACATCAATTCAAAAGTTTTTCCCTAATTTGGTGAAACTATAATTTGTGTAGTGACTAATTTTTCCTTTAATAACTGAAAAGCTTTTAGGCATTCTTCATCAAAATTAAAAATTGCATCTTTCTCCAGTAAATGCAATAAAGGCTTAAGAATTTTTAAGAAGTTTTCAATATGTCATCTGTAGAATCAAACATGTCCTAAAAAACTCCCAATTTTCCTTACATTGGTTAGATAAGCTACATTAGCGATCACTTGAATTTTAGCAGGATCTACTTTCATACAATTTTTTGATATTTGATGTCCTAATACAATTCCTCCAGCCACCATAAATTTGCATTATTCCCAATTAAGGACTAAATTTGTTTCTTCACAGCATTTGAGAACTTTAGATAAATGTTTTAGACATGAGTCAAATGAAGTTCCAAACACTGAAAATCATAAAGACTTCAATCCATTTTTCAATTAAATCACAAAAAATTGTCATCATACATCTTTGAAATGTAGCAGGGGCATTACATAAATCGAAGGGCATTCTTCTAATAGCAAATGTGCCATAAGGACTAGTAAACGTTGTTTTCTCTTGATTCTCAGGTTTTATTATTATTTGGTGTTAACCAATATATCTATCCAGAAAATAGAAGTATTTATGCTCAGCTAGTCTATCCAGCATTTGATCTAGAAAGGGTTGTGGAAAATGATCTTTCCTTGTGGCAAGTTTTAATTTTCTATAATCAATGCATATTTGTCACGCTGTGACTTATTTGTCTTGTTGGTATTAACTTATTATGTTTATTCATACTCACAGTCACTCCTCATTTCTTAGGAACGTAGTGAATCAGACTAACTCATGCACTATCTGAACTAGGATAGATAATTCCAACATCAAACCAATTTAAAATTTCTTTCTTAACAACTTACATCATAACAAAATTTAATCTCCATTTAGGATCAACCCTGGGTTTGTATTTCTCTTCAATATAAATTATATACTTACAAATTGAAGGACTGTGTCCTTTCATACCAGCAATTGTTCATCCAAAGGCTTTCTTGTAACTCTTCAAAGTTTTAATTAAACTCATTTCTTCTTATGTAGTTTATTTTGAGGAAATTATAACAGATAATGTTGAGGGATCACCTAAAAAGGCATATTTCAAATGTTTAGGAAGTAACTTCAGCTCAAGCTTAGAAGGTTTTTCTTTTGATGGACAAAATGATTTATCTTTTTCTATGGTGTCCAAAATTTCAAAACTTTCTTGAACATAGTTTGAATCTTTGAATCTTCCTTATGTTTGAATCTTCCTTATAAAGATCTTCACATTGATCTATTTCCTCTTCTTGCTCGTGTTCCAAATTTTCTACTTCTGATATCTCTTCATAATTAGTTTTGAAATGACATTCACTTAGATATCTTATAACATCCATTTTATAGCATTCATCATCTCTACCTTTTGCAGGATATTTCATTGATCTTGAAATGTTGAAAGTAACTGTTTGATCATTAACGCGCATTGTTAATTCCCCATTCTACACATCTATCATTGCTCTTTCTGTGGCTAAGAAAGGTCTCCCCCAAAAGATAGGAATCTCTTTATCTTCCTCCATATCCAGCACAATGAAATCAACAGGAAAGATAAATTGATCCACTTTCACTAGGACATCTTCTATAACTCCTTTCAAGTACGTCATTGGATGATCTACTAACTGCAGAGTTACAGTAATAGGGGTTATTTCGCCTAATCCCAATTTTCTAAATATTGATAATGACATAAGTTTAATGCTTGCACCTAAATCACATAAAGCTTTTCCATAAAATCTGTCTCCTATTGCACATGGAATAGTAAAGCTACCAGGATCTTTAAGTTTTTCTAGAAGTTTTTTTCTGAATTATAGCACTGCACTCCTCACTAAGTGCAACAGTCTCATTATCTTCAAACTTCATTTTCCTATTGAGAATATCCTTCATAAACTTTGCATTGCTTGTCATTTGTTCTAAGGCTTCAGCAAATAGAATATTAATTGTAAGCTTCTTAAAAATTTTTAGAAATTTTAAAAATTGTTTATCCAACTTTTGTTGACGAAGCCTCTGAGGAAATGGAGGTGGTGGGTTTTCCAAGTCAATTTTTAGTGGAGAAATAGGTCTTTCTAAACCTTTCAGAGCGCTCTTTTGGTTCTTCAATTTCTTCTCTCTCTACTTCAATTTCTTTTTGAACCCTGCCTTCCAACTCTCTTCCACTTCTAAGTTGAATGCTTTTACTTGCTTCTTATTCTGGTCTTTTGGATTTGTTTCAGTATTACTAGGAAGTGTTCTTTGGGATCTATTACTTAATCAATTTTAGATATGTCCAAGTTGATCTTGAATATTTCTAATAGTAGCTCCTTGACTTTGTAACTGATTTCCCATTTGTAACACCACTTTTTCTATTTTTTGTAACACCACTTTTTCTATAGATAACTTCTTCTCCTTAAATTGTGGATTACTATTGAAACTTGGAGGATAGGTAGATCTATTATTATTCCTCCCTTGGTTGTTCCTGTTTCCCAATGGGTTTACTTGGTGGTTCCCCCATTGCTGATTACTACCACATGAAGTGTTATTCCAGTTAAAATTAGGTTGGTTCTTCCAACTTGCGTTATAATAATTTGAGTAAAGGTTATTTGACTTATTGTGTATGACATTCAAAGTTTCTAATGATGCTTGAGAATCTACCATTTGGCCTAATGAATTCTTTTCAATCAGAGAAATTGGCTGAGAAAAATTCATTCCAAATTAGTCTAACTTCCTTGAAATTGTAGCAACTTGATTTGCTAACAAAGTAAATGCATCAGATTCATGAATATTGACTATTTCTATAGGATTTACCCTCTCAGAAGGCCATTGAAAATTATTGGTAGCCATTTCTTCAATTAAAGAATAAGTTTCATGATATGGTTTTGACATCAATGAAACACCAGCAGCGGCATCGATACTAGATCTAAGAGACGCAGCTAATCCATTATAAAAAGTTTTAATTATTAACCAATATGGTATAGCAAGTTGTGAACACTTTCTAAGAAGATCTTTAAATCATTCCCATGCTTCATAAATAGATTCCCCTTCAAACTGATTAAAAGATATTCAAACTGATTCTTCAAACTGATTAAAAGATATAATATCATTTCTAAACTTCACAGTTTTTTATGGTGGAAAATATTTAGCAAAAAAATTTTGTGTTAAATACCCTCAAGTTCTGATAGATCCAGGTGCCAACAAATGCAACCACATCTTACCTTTATCCCTCAGTGAGAAAGGAAATAACCTAAGTCTTATGACATCATCTGATACACTATCATATTTAAATGTTGCGCACAATTCTAGAAAATTTGCAAGATGTAAATTTGGGTTTATAGTTGGTGATCCCTCAAACTGATTATTTGACATCATTTGGATAAAAGCAGGTTTAAACTCAAATGAATTAGCCACCACAATAGGTTTTTGAACACTACAATGAAGTTCATCTACCGTAAGGTTGGTATAGTCTCTTAATAGTCTAAATTCTTGATGAATTTCAACATTTTGATTATTTTGATCTGCCATTTTGGTAATTTTTTTAGTTTTTTCAAAATTTTTAATTTTTTTGCTTTTTCTGATTTTCTTAACAATTCCTTCTAATTCAGAATCTTAGGGCACTAGTCCTTCAAAACCTGATATATGCATACATTAATAAAAAAATAAAATAAAATAAAACACGCAAAAATACTTTATAAATAAAATACTGTAATAAGATATTCCTACAATAACTCTTAAAGTTTAAATAAAACTTTCTAAAATAGAAATTTGCTTTCAATCAATCCCCGGCAGCGGTGCCAAAAACTTGATCCCGACTATTTATATGCAACAATATAACAATGTATTAGCTTATATTTTTCATTTATCTTTCCTTACTTTGCAACAGTATCAAAAACTTGATCCTGGAGAAAATAAGAATATATATATTGGGATACTATGCAAGTATACATATCGTTATTAAGTAATATAAGACTTTTTGATTAAGCGTCAAATATCGAAACCACACGGATTGTTCACATATGTGATAATTAAAGTAACCAAATTTTCTACTTTAAAAAGACAAATACTTAAACTATAGTTTTTATCACAAGAATAAAATTTGTACTCTTTTTTGTATTTTTAATGTTTGAAATAAAAACTTACTAAAGATAACTTCAGTTTATCTACAAGAAAAGCACTGAATATGAAATATCTTTCCCCTTATCATGAATCAGTAATATGTATAGGAATTCTGTTGTGGAAGTATTCAAATTGTGTTATGCCAAATAGGAGCAATATTATTTCTTACCCTTACTAGAGATGCTATAAAGAACATTGGCTAATTTAAAGTTTGAATAGTTCTGAAGACCCTAGCACTCACTCTAGAGTTCCCTCGGTTCCCTCCACTTAGGGGCTAACATCTCGTATCAAAACATAAAACAATAAACCAAGTTGGGGGCTTTAGCTTGTCACTCTAAAGTCCTCTAACTCTACACCCTTCAAAGATTATATCCTTATTTATTTGCACTCAATCATATGAAATACATTCTCATTCATATAATCTCATGTGATTCTTTCCAATTATTGACTAGAACAATACCATCCCAGTTCTTACATGTTTTCACAACAAAGTTTAATATCTAGATGGGCCAGATCAAGATGTAAATGAAATGCATGGAATTAAATCATCACAACTTCTTCCAACATTAAAGATTAATACTATTAAAGATTCATTAAAGATTAATACTCTCCACAACTTCCATCCAATACTTTAATTACTTATCATTTTAAAGATATAGAAAACTACTCAGAATCTTTCAAGAAAATAAAACCGCACTTTAGTTTAAAAGTAGAAATCATTGTCATACCAACAAGATGACTCAATTAAAACCAAAAGTAGTTTAAAATAAAGATAAAAAATAAAGATTTTAAAATAAAGATAAAACTTATCTCAAATCCTCCACCAACTTCTTGAAGTTCCTTTGAATCTCTTCTCTCTTACAACGCTCTTAACTCTAAAATTAAAACTATAAAAAAAAGGAAAATAAATTTGTGGTGTTTGAAATTTTGTTCAAAAGCTTCTTTACAAACTTCTTCAAGAACCTTTTAAAACTTCTTAAGATTTTTCAGGACTCCCCCCTTCAAAAATTCTCAACTTCCTTCTTTTATAATTTTCTAAAAGGTGCCTTGGTATCTCTTCAAAATGTGTCCTGATTTAATGTATTTACCAAGGGATGCCTCCTTTCACAAGTTATTTAATTATATTATCAACCTTGTTGGATATAACCACCCATTTTAGCCAATAATTGCCTCAAATGTCTCTTCAAAATTTGTCAAAATGAATTAACCTGTCAAGTAACTGTCACTGGTGCTTAAGTGCGGGGCCTGTGACACTTAGGCACGGCCTTCTCTATTTCACCAGAGCTTAAGCACTGGATCTGGCGCTTAGGTGCCAATATACTTTTGCATCTTTTGTGCATTTTTTCTCCAAATTTGATCCTTTCACTCCTTTTAGCATTTTTCACCTTTTTACTTGTACCTGAAAGAAAAACACACAAATACCTTCCATTAAAGTGTAATATCTCAAAAATATGTATAAAAATGTGACTAAAAACACTATATATTTTAGGTGTATCAATCGCTAATTTACCTCACCTAATAAATTTGAGGGAAATTAGGGGTTATTTAGGACATCTAGATTCTACAGGGTGATATATTAAAGACTTCTCACAAATTGCTAAGCCTCTATGTTATTGTTAAGCCTCTATACCATTTACTCAAAAAATATGTAATTTTTAATTTTAATAAGGAGTGCTTAAGAGTTTTTGAGCTATTAAAAGAAAAATTAGTCACTTCACCAATTATTGTTTCACCAAATTGAGTAAAACCTTTTGAATTGATGTGTGATGCAAGTGATTATGCTATTAGAGTTGTTTTAGCACGAAAACATGATAAGGTTTTCAAAGTAGTTTACTATACTAGTAGAACTCTTAATGAAATTCAAATTATTTATATCACAATTGAGAAAGAGTTATTAACAATAGTATATGCTTTTGATAAATTCAGATCATACTTAACTAAAAAAAATGTTGAGCATACAGATCATTCTGCTATTAAATATTTAATGAAAAAGAAGGATGCAAAAGGAAGACTGATGAGATGGATTCTTCTTATGCAAGAATTTGACTTTGAAATAGTATATAGGAATGGAGCTGATAATCAAATTGCTGATCATCTGTTCATGCTTGAATTCAAAAAATTATTTTGTTATGAAAAAAAAATTAATGAATATTTTCTAGATGAAAAATTGTTCAATATTTATGAGTGGTGTGTTCCATGGTATGTCGACATGTGAACTTTATTGTCAGTGATATTATACCATATGGTCTAGCATAGAAACAGAAGAGGAAATTTTATCTGAAGGTAAGACTTCTGAAGCTAAAACTTTTTTGGGATGACTCATTTTTATATGAACAAGGAAAGAATCTAATTATTCAAAGATATGTGCCTTTAGAAGAAACTTATGAAATTATCCAAAACATCATGATTTTAACTTTGTGGGACATTTTGGTGTTGATAAAACAACATACAAATTTTGAAATCAAGATTTTATTGGCCTACAATTTTTAGAGATATTGATGCTTCTATCAAAACTTGTGATTGATGCCAAATTTTAGGAAATATTGCTAGAAGAAATTAGATGCCTCTCAATTATATGTTGAAAGTCAAGATATTTGATGTTTTGCGATTAGATTTCATGGGACCATTTATACCATCTTTCGAAAAATTATATATATTGTTAACAGTTGACTATGTATCTAAATGAAAAGAAGTTGTTGCTTTACCTCCATGTGATGCTCAAAGTGTTATAAAGTTTTTAAGAACGCTTAAGTGCGGTAGTTAAAAAAACATGTAAAGTTAATATTCTAGAAGGATTGAAAGTGTTTTAGTGGCTTTAAACATGATTTGGTGGATTTTGAACATGAGTAGTGAGTCTAGACTTCATCCAAGGGCTATAAATAACTTGGGAATGAAGAGAATTTTTACCCCACTTCAAATTTTCATCCTAAAGTCTAAGTGAAGAGAAAAAGAGTGAGATAATTTGCAAAAATGTCTTCTTGGGAGATTGAAATGAAGAATAAAGAAGAAGCCATTAAGAAGAGGTTTTCGAGTCAAAGTGCACAAAAATTATACAACGGATTCATAGCCGTTAGTATAAAAGGAATAACAGAGAAGAGTGCAAATATTGAGGCTACCATGGCTTCAATCGAAGCAAAAGTGAAGGAGACTAACACACACTTGGAGCATATTGAACAACAACTCAAGATGCAATTCAGTCATACAATTCATATTAAAGAAGCAGACAAGGTAATGTATTTAAAAAACAAGTGGCATAAAGAAGACTCAATGATAGTTCTTCAGCGCCATATGTTCTATTAAATCTATATTTTGAATGCCCTAGAAGAAACAAGTGAAAGGAGTGAAAAGCCATGATATGTTCCATCAGATGGAGAATGTAATTAAGTTTGAGAGTCTAGTTTGCTTGTTTGTAGTTAGTGTTTGTTTGGTTTATGAGTTTTGATGTTAAGTTTGTTTTGTATTTGAATTGATGTGTTTAGGAGATATCTCATCCAAGAATCTTTGAATTGAAGAAAATATAAGTAATTTGTTCTTGTATTTGTTTTTAAAAAATTAATGAAAGTGTTTGTTTGTGTGCAAAATTATGTGTGATTTAATGTTGAATCAAAATTGAGAAAATTTGTGAATTTTGAGAAAGAGAAGAATAGAAAGGGAAGAAAATAGTTATTAAAATTCATAAAATCATTTAGGTGTGGATGACTTACGCATGATGTGCATTTAACTTAAAAGTTAAGAATATCAAAATTTGTGCACTAGCGCCTAAGCACCAAAACTCCATGCTTAAGCGTAGGTTACCCGAGAGGTAGTCGCCTAAGCGACGAATCAATCACGCTTAAGTGCTAGTTCACTTAAACCGGTTCGCGAACAGTTAAAGGTGAAAAATTGAACCAAAAATGACCATTTTTACCCCCGACGTCATCTTCTTCCTCTAACGTTCGTGATTTTGGATTTAGGGCACCTCTAAAGTTAAAGATTTCTTGGTGTAATTGAGCGAAATTCGTTAGATTTCATCTTCTCAAGGTGAGAGCTTCACTTCTTTGTAGAAATTTTTTATTTTCACCATATATTTGGAGTACATTGTGGAATTATTCGAAAATCACTATTCATGGCGAAAACTTAAGAAAGATCTATGGAAAATACACGAAAATGATAGTTTATGTTTTTGGAAGTTAAGTTTAGTGATTTAGACTTGAGTTTAAAATTTATTGAGAATTTTATGTCAATTTTTAGAGAATGGCACAAAAAATGAAGAGGATCAAGGGGAATTCTACTTTTGATTCAAGCAAAATCGTCAGTTCAAAAGCTCATTTTCGATATGCAGAAGCGATGCAGTCGAGAAAGTTGATTCCTGAGAGGTGTTTTAAAATTTTGGGTAGAGCTGTGGAGGATCTGATAATTCCTTAACAGTGGTAACGTTTTTGTTGTTTTTCTATTATAGCAGTCATTTCTGATATTCAGGAGTTTTATGCTAATCTCCATGAGGCAGTGAAAGAACAGGTTATGGTGAGAGGGAAATCAGTAGTTTTTTCCCCAGAGCTAATCAATTTGTTTTACTAGTTGCTCACGACTTTATTATGTTTTTTATTCAAATTATAATCATACTGAGGGAGATTTAGATGGAATTATTTCTTCATTGACTGCGGGAAGAGGATTGTGGAAAATAATGAATGATAGAAGAGTGAATTTTTCTGTGCAAAGCTTGATGCCACAAAAAAAGTGTGGCACTACTTTATTTCAGCTTGTCTACTTCCTACAAATCATCTTATTAAAGTTACAAGAGAGAGAGAGCCATTCTGAACTACTTTATTCGGCAGTTAAATTCAATTGATATTGGATCTGTACTCTATTAGGCGATCACTAGTTCTATCAGAGCTGACACTACTGCAGGTTTGGGATTCACATCCTTGATCTTTTCTTTATGTGAGTAGACTGGTGCAAGATTTGATAGTTACAAGGAGATTCTACAGCCACTAAAGCCTATTATGAGTGTCAATGTGAAATCTTATTCAAAACATTCTATATTTGGTTGGAAAGGAGGATTTTCTAGAGTTTTTGGCACTTCTACGTCTCGTGCTTCTACTTCACGAGCATCTACATCACAAGGCCAATCGACTAGTCCTGATTCGCAGTCACAATTAATGCAGAGGAATGCCAATTAATGCAGAGGATGTTAGATAACATCAACTACACTGTGGATAAGGTACTGAATTTAGAGAACTATGTAAGACATATTGATACTTATATGAAAAGACATAGTGATTATGAAGAAAATTCTCACACACCTTTGGAAAGCATTCTTAGAGATGATCAAAGTGTGGTATTTCCTTCATATCCACATTATCCTCACTATGAGCCTACAAATTTTTGGGATGATGATGATGATGATAATGAGGAGGAGGAAGAGGATTGATTTAAATATTTTATTTTTAAAGTGTTGTACTTTTATGAGTTGTAGTTGTTTTGACTGCTACTCTTTTATATGTTATTTTTTGTTGTAGTTGTTTGGACTACTACTGTTATATGTGTTGTTATTTGTTGTGTTGAATACTATTGTGATGTTTAAAAATGTGTTTTTGTTGTTGTAAGTACTTATGTTTTATTTTTGTGCTAGTGATTGAGTGAACATTGTTGTTTAGTTGTATTGTGTTGGTTTGTGAAGAACTTATTCTAGAGATATTATGAAAGTTTATAATATTGCTAACTTTCACTTAAGATCTTCATGCTTAATTTTTCAACTTACTACCATCTATTTTCGGTATGTTGTAGTTATAAATTTATGTTAGTTTGTGTTTATTTTCTTTTATGTTATCATCCACTGCATTGAAGTCTGTTGAATGTCATATATGTTAAAATTAAGTTAAAATTTGATCAATTTATTTTTACTCCTATTTTTAATTTTTGTACTTGCATACTTATAAATGAAAATTCCCGTAAGTATGTTATTTTTAGTTTTCATTCCTGCATAGATATATATATATATTATGCTAAAATGTTTTGTTTTATAAAAAATTTAAGTTTGGGGGGATGAAAAATAATTTGCAAAACTTGAATTTTATTTGTTCTCAATTGTGTTACAAATAAATTTAATTTTGCTTGGAAAAAAATGATTATGGGTATGAAGTTATATTGGGGAAGTAAGACTTTGAATATATAAATGAGTAAGAAAATTTAGTTGAAATCTATAGTGATGAAGAAAAAATTATAGTTAAAAATTTTTAGTGTGGAAATGATAAATATTGTGTAACCATATCTAGTAAGAGAAGTTGTATTTTTGAAAAATATTGAAGGATTAGGCTTTTATTTTCAATATTTAAATTTTTTTTATTAAAATTAATTTTCAAAACTATTATTAAATTTTTAAGTAAAGGATATATATCAAACCTTTGATTTAGAAAAGGAAGAGTAGAATTCAAAACCATTAAAGGCCAATCTAGATATAGTAATCCTCAACTAAAAAAAAAAGAAAAAAAAGAGAGAAAAAGAAAAAGGAAATAAATAGAAAAAAGGAAAAGAAAAGAAAAGTAAAGTTAAAAAAGGGAGGAGAAGCTTGAGGATTAGTGCCTAATCAAAAATTGGTTCCACATCTGATCTTTTTAAAGTATAAGACTTGAAAAACTCTTATGCTTAAGGATATAATATTGTAAGTATAATTATTCTTAATAAAAATTTAAGTGGGGGAGATAGAATGCCTAAACCCTATATATGGTAAATCTGCAAGTATCTCTGAATTAGATAGGAACTCAAATTTTCAAACTTCTTCACATTAAAAATTTTTAAACTCTAAGTTTGTCTTATTTACTAAAGTCTTTTCTAAATTGGATTATTGTATTTCTAGAAGAAAATTTTAGAATATCCTAAAGAAACTCATTAACATAATCTGCTTATTTTGGTTTTGAAATATTGGAGTGTTACTTGAGGACAAGTGACGTTTTAATTTTGGGGGATTTTGATACACCTAAAATATATAGCATTTATGTACACATATTTTTACCTATTTTTGAGTATAGAAGATATTTGTGTGTTTTTTTAGGTACAATTAAATGGATGAAATATGTTAAAAGGAGTGAAAAATGATCAAATTTGGAGCAAAAATGAAGAAGGTGTGAGAATAAACTGTGGTGTTTAATCACCCAGGACTGATGCTTAAGCGTCAAGAGACAGAGAAGGCTACACCTAAGCGCTGAAGACCTCATGTTTACATGCCAGAGGTAGTTATGATGAAAATTTAAGGAATTTTGGAAGAATTTTGAAGGCGTGTTTGAAGCAACTCTTGGTGAAAACGTGAATTACAGTTAATGGAAATGAAAATACATTGAAATGGCTCTTGAAAAGAGGCAAATCTTGGAAGATTCATTGAATGCAGACACATTTTGAAGTGACACCAAAGTACCTTTTAGAAAATTATAAAAAGGAGGAATTGGATTGAATTAAAAGTCAAGAGAGGAGATAAAGATAGATAGAGAGATAGAACTCGTAGGACACTTTTAGAGAGTAGAAAATAAGGAGTTGTAGGATTTTATTTAGGTCTTCTTCTCACTTTTCTCATTCCTAGTGAAGGAGAAAGTGATTAGATCAGCCAAGTAAGAATACATTGTTGTTTATTAGTGAGATAGAGAGATTTTAACTCTCTAGGGTTGGGCAACCAGACCTAGGGAGGATTGTAAGAGAAATGAAGAGATTCAAAAGAACATTAAGAGTTTGGTGAAGAAAATTTTGATATAAGTTTTTATCTTTGTGACTATATTTGATTTTAATTTAAACTTCTTGTATTTTTACGTGATTTCTACTTTTAAACTTAATTTTTGTTGTGTTTTCTACATGAATTTTGAGTAGCTTTCTTTATCTTTTCCTTAAAATGGTAAGTAACTAAGTGTTTTATGGAAGTTGTGTGAAGTATTGATCTATAATGCTAGAATAAGTTGTGATGATTTAATCATTGTACTTCATTTACTTCTTGATTTGGTCAATTGAGATGTTTAAATTTTTTGTGAGAACATGTAAGGATGTTTAAATTTTTTAAGATCTGTGATGGTATTGTCTCAGGTATTATCTCAGTCAACTAATAGTAGAATCACATGAGATTGTATGGATGAGAATGTAATTCATATGGTTGAGTGCAAATAAATAAGGAAATTAAGTTTGAAGGGTGTATAGTTAGAGGATTTTAGAGTGACAGACTAAAGCCCCCAATTTGGTATATTATTTTAAGTATTGATATGAGAGGTTAGCCCCCAGTTAGCCCCGAGGTGGAGGGAGAAGAGGGAACTCTAGAGTAAGAGCTAGTATATTCCCTACCCAACCCATCTTCAGAACTATTCAAACTTTAGATTTGTCAATGTTATTTATGGCATCTCTAGTAAGGGTAAGGAATAATATTGCTCCTATTTGGCACAATAAAACTTAAATACTTTCACGACATAATTCCAATACTTGTTAATGATTCATGATAAGGAAAAAGATGTTTTATTTGTATTTCTTTCATCTTACAAAAATCTAGTTAAATATAGTTGATTGTTTACTTTATTTTCAATTATCAAAATTACCAAAAAAATCGAACTTTTATTCCTACCATAATATTTATAGTTTGAGTAAGACTCTTTTTCAAAGTGAATCTTATTATCTAACTTCTTCTTAAAAGTTTGTAGTTCTCTCTATGGGTTTGATATTTTGGGGCTTAATCAAAAAGTCCTCTTTTACTTGATAATGATACGTATACTTGCGCAGTATCCCAATATTTAAATATAACAGTTGTACTTTTACTTTCCTGGTGTTGACCTCACTTTTGGTTGAGGATTAGTTTTTCCCATTTGGTAGCCTAAGGTCTATCCATAGAACTTTCCTATTGACTATTCGTAGAAAACTAGACATGGAACCCTCACCATTAGAAATTTTATCGTCTTCTTTACTCAACTTGAAGTTCCACATAATGATCCTAACCTCTAGCACTTAGTAGGTGGGGTCACTATATGGGAAACTCAAGATGAGTCAACCTTAAAACTTTTGGACCTAAGGGTTATAGGGTTGATCCTGGTGTTGGTCTGAAGCTAGGGCACTCACTACACTCATCCACACTCACATTCACTCACAACCCTAAACTCAAATTTTTAGCCTAGGTCCCTTGATCTTTTTGGGATACTCATGTAGATGGTCCTCTAAACCTACCAGCCCTAAGGCTATGGATAGCTAAGACCATTATATAGAGGACCCAAATGGTGTTCCCATTGGTCCATAGCTAATTTATGGTGGTTGGCACCCCAATTATACCAAAAATACTCAGCTTGATCTTTTGCCCCAAAATTCCCCAAATTACCTAAGTACACTTCAAACTCTAAATTTGGCCAAAATTCTCAAATTTACACAATACCCAAATTTGTTCAAAAATTATTTTGAACCTTTTGAAAATATCCAAATTACCCAAAATCACCAAAAAATTGCCAAATTACGAAAATGTCCGTCCTTAGCCCAAAATTCAAAAAATTCCAAAAAATCCCAAAAATTCTCAAAACCTTAAAAATATTCCCAATTTCATTTTTATTAACTACCACATGACCCAATTTGGCCAATTTGACCATTTTGAGCAAAATCCCCAAATTGTCTTTAAAGGCCCAATTTTCACAAAATTTACCTCAAATGTCCATCAATTTGGGTAATCTCACCAAATTGAACCCATATCTTAGTCAATTGGCCCCAATTAATGTTGAAAAATCTTTATAACATTCTTATACATCAAAATAAACCATCAATTAGCCATGGTGAAGCCTCAAATCCATTTGATTTTGGCCTAAATCCAAAATTCCCAAATTTAGCCCCAAATTCGCTAAGTCCCCAAATTTAACCCAATTGATTGCCTTAACCCCCAAATTGGCACTCAATTCATGTTGAAAACTCTTCATAGGGTACCCATTGACCATTTAAAATAATCAATTTTGACTTAGCCTAAGACTAACCCAAGCTAGACCCAAGCCTAGCCCAACATGACCAAATTGACTAAAATTCAAAATTCCCTCAAATTAACCCATCAATTGAGCTCAAAACCACTTCCATTCTTAACTAAAGTTGTTCCTTATGACCATCTATACTAAATGCAACATTTATTTGGGCCAATTGACATGGATAACCTAGCCCAAACCTAAGCTTTTATTACTTGAACCCACATGGACCCATGCACTAAATGTGACCTAACCACCATAAAGTCACCAAATTAACTCCACCACAGCCATTTGTTAGACTTAGTGACCAGTCCAAACACCATGATACCACCTAAATCAAGCCATGGACCAAAGGTTACCCAAATCAAGGGATATTATTTCCAAAAAATGCATGTGCTTAAGATATCCTTACTAAAATTTTGTATTATTGCACTAAATTGCTGTGACATATTCCCCTAGGTTCCCTGAGCTCCTAGCCACCTCCCCCTGG
>NW_018252052.1:10894-11187 GCF_001263595.1 Phalaenopsis equestris | reverse complement strand
CAAATTAACTGCACCCACACCTTCACAATAGTGAAAGAAGCTAAAGCCCCATCAAATCCCCCTTCCACAGAGCCTCTACCATAGCTCTAGACCAACACCCAAATTCGAGCTTGGTTGAATCCACACCTAGGCCATACACCGAGACCAGGGATTCAATCCCTGGTCTCTAGTCTCCTTGGACCCCAACGAACATGCCAAGACCCTCTGATTGAAGCTACACTTCTCAGAGCAAAGGTATAACCTCACCTCCTCTTGAGACCCTTTACAAGCACTCCCATTATATTTGCCCACTC
>NW_018252052.1:8890-9667 GCF_001263595.1 Phalaenopsis equestris | reverse complement strand
TTGATTAAAATTCAAAATTCCCTCAAATTGACTCTCCAATTGAAATTTTAATCACAAACATGACAAAACAACGACTGCAACTAATTTAAGACGTCTCTATCGGATGATCGGGAAACCCTCAGAGGAGGTAACCTATGGTTTCTAACGAGTCTTTCTATGGTTTAAATGAAATTATGGAACTCATTAAGTTGAGTTTAGTTAGTTCATTTGGACTAAGTGAATCCAATAAAAAATAGTGGTGCTATAACGAGGGAACCGTAGGATCCTAACCGGTGTCGCTCTAATAAACTTTAATATTCCCTGATAAAATTTAAGGAACTTCAACCATAGGGACACCTGATTTGATATTATAACTTGACAGACTAGATAACTCAACCTTGTCGCGGCAAGAAGCTTGGAGCTAGCATGGTGGGCAACACGGTCATCTTCAACAGGAAAACCTGTCTTACCCAGCTAAACTAATCATCCTTCCTTAGATTTAAACAATAAAGCCATAGGTCTTCGAGTTTGCTTGCTTATGCAACAAAAACCCTCATCTTATCTTTAGGCCTTCGTATAGCCCTGTTATGTAATGTAAGTTCTAACTCATTTTAGGATTCCAAGATTGTCATCTGTCATGACCTAAACCCTCACATCTTTCAGGCTATTTGTGTGATCGTTTCACATAAATGTAAGTCCTAACTAATAAAATTGGCAGGATGAAGCGGGCGACCGGATTTTGATTCCAGTGATTGACAGCTTCTTACGGACAACTCCCCACAAACCTCCACATAGCGC
>NW_018252052.1:8009-8488 GCF_001263595.1 Phalaenopsis equestris | reverse complement strand
ATGTCTGAACCCAGCTTAATATAAACTCTATTTAATCCTTTATATTAAATAAGGGAACTTATCGGCAAATACAAAGGTTTTGCAGACCAGACGGACGTCATACTTTCCTTAGTTTATTTGATCGAGCCTCATCCTCAAGTCTTGTGTTTATCCTTCGAGATAGATACAGGATTTGAGGTATAGTGCTCTTTCATTTTTAAACTATAAAAAATATGGGGTCAGTTTGATTTCATACTTCAATGTACTTACAAAGTGGGCGACTAGATTTTGATTCCAATGACCGACAGCTTCTTGTGGGCAACACCACAAACCAACCCGAAATAGCGCCGACAGCTTCTGGCGACTCCGCTGGGGACAAGATTTTCTCTCCATACAAATCAAGAAATATTATTTTCACACATCAGTAATATGTCCATGTCCCTCTTGGACCAAATTACCCTTCTTCCGTTGGCATACTTTACCCATTTCTGTCTTGGGAA
>NW_018252052.1:5707-7821 GCF_001263595.1 Phalaenopsis equestris | reverse complement strand
ACGATGGCCTACCCAACGCTGACCTTTTCCTGCAACCTGCCAATGGACCGCAGCGCCCGTAACGTCGCTGCCACCATCAAGTTTGGAGCTGGATTTAAAGACCTCGAGGTTATCCTCGGGAAAGCCCCATTTGTGGTAATGAAGATCGCTGCTTCGGAAGTTCAAGAGCTGTCTGCGTAATTCAATTTGAACTGCCTTCAGGACTTCCCTACCTGCAAGAAGGCTAAAGCTGCTATCATCAAGCCTGTTATCCCTGCTACTGCTAAGGGAAAATAAGTGATGGTCGTTGAAGATTCGACTGAAGGATTAATTGTTCCGCCACCCGCGTTTGAGATCGGGTCAAGCTCAAGGACTGTACCATTGACCCGAACTCAAAGGAGGAACCACAATAGAAGAGTTCAGAGGGCCATCAAAGTCCAAACTCCTAAAAACACACCCGTTCAGGGAGAGCCTCACCAAGTTGAAGAGGTATTACTGGAAATTTATCCACTCCTACGAGGGAGTAGATTCCATCCTCTGATAGATATTGATCGATATGAGAGTATCCGGAAGATTGTTGCTGCATTACCATCACTTCATGGACATAGTGAGGAGGGAAAAAATTCATCCCCATCACCCGAGTTAGTGCAGTCTTCAAAAGGCTTGCTACTAAAGAAGGATGTTATGTTAGTGAATTACTTAAACGAGTGGGACATGCCATTTCCCCTCATATGAAAAATGAAATTTTGAAGGATGTTAAGTTCGCTAGAAAGTCTCATAAGTCGACTATAAAGTCACCTACCCGTGTTCCCTTCTGGCTCCATTTGGGAAACCGAGTTGATACTACTATAGTCACCACCGACCATACCACCACATCGCGCCCCCCCCGCCGATTAAGTCAAGACTGGGTTCGAGAAGTTTACCCGTTATTCCTGCAATCACGGAAAGAGAGACAAGACGATTACCTGACACTGTAGCCGGTCCACACCACGGGGAGCATACCTTCCCTCGACATACCGAGGTCTCTACTAAGACATCCCGTCCTAAGACATCATCACCGAAGAAGAGGGAATGGGTACCCAAGGTCGCTGCACCAATACAGTTCAGTGAGCCTGCAGGACAGAAAGTAAAACCAGCGCCTAAAATTTTGACATTGTCGTGACAATAGCCAGCGAGATGGAGGAACAAGTAGAGGATGTCCATCAAGGTCCTCCATATCTTGAAGCAATCAAGGAATCGATAATTGAGGAAAATGTTGAGAAACTCAGGATCGAGATTTCTGAGTTAGCTCGAGACACGGAGTTTCCGTCAATAGTGACAATGAGGATTTTGATTACAACGATTACTTGGAGGAAGATTTCATGGATGTCCATGTGATTGAAACCAGAGCTACCACATTTGTGCGTAAAGCTCAACCCACTGAAGAGAATGCCGTAGATGAGCTGCGTAGGGTTATCCTCCTAAGGGATGAGCAAGTTGTTCTACTGGAGAAAAGAATAGAAGAGATGACTGCAGCTATGACTGCCATGGCCACCATTCAGGGTAATCACAAGCACCAAGGTTGGCTTCTCCAGAGATTAATCAGTCAGAAATCATACACATCACAGATGAAAGAAAGGAGGCTACTTTGACAAAAAAAGAAGAACAACCAAAGAAGGATTCCCCATCAGGTGCCATGCCAGAAAAAGAGTTCAAGCAAATGGTTGAACAAGTACGGGATGCCTTAGCCCGGTCTAAGGGTGGTGCATCAATTCTAAAGGGTTGACCTTATCCTGAGGAGTTCGATGTCATCCGATGTCGTGCCTTTCCCTAAGGGTTTTGTGGCCCCAAACTTTAAGATATTGGATATTTGATGGGATTAAAATCCAAGACAACACATAGCACATTTCTGAGCCAATTGTGGCAACACGAGGAATAACACGAGATATAATGAAGCTCTACTCTGTCAGCAATTCATCAGCAGCTTGTCAGGGATTGCTTTTGACCGGTACGTTGACTACGCTGACTTGCCCAATAGGTCAGTTAAAACATTTTCTGAGTTGGAACAGTTATTTTTGAAAAGATTTACCAGGGCGCAACATCATGTGTCTATTGGAGAACTCATGATGGAGAAGCAGAAGCCTAGTGAAACCTTG
>NW_018252052.1:4005-5646 GCF_001263595.1 Phalaenopsis equestris | reverse complement strand
ATTGAGATTCTACTCAAAAGCATTCATGGGCTAGTAGCTTTCATGCTTAAGGGACTCACCATCAAATCCTTCAAGAAGCTACTCAGTAAAGCCAGCAGTCTTCAAGAAGAAATGAAGCGCATGGAGCCACATGAAAAGGCTAAGGTGACCAAAGTGTTCGAAAAGAAATCAGGAGTATTCGAACAGTTGAAAAAGGAAAGCAACCGATAAAGATATATGCAGAAGAACATTGCCAGTCTTCATCACAGTACTCTTAGAAACAGAGAAGTTAATCCAACAAACGCCAACGGCCGCCTTAAGTTAATCCAACAAACGACCGCCTTAGGAGGGATCACCTCAAACAACGATATCCCTGTTAGAGCTGTTAGAGCGACAAAAAGTTATGTATTCCTTCAAGGATGAAGCTGTACCTAAAATATTCAAAAGCCTGATGAAGAAACGGTAATTCAAACTACTTGATCCAAAGAAACCGAAACGGGTGGATAAGAAGAATGAACCAAATTATTGTCCATACCACCGGTTCCTTGGGAACACTATAGACAAGTGTTTCATTTTCAAGGGCTGGCTCCTGGCTCGAGAAGAACCTCAAGAGAGAATATAACAATCTCGAAGGAGTATTTGAGAGAACCTGAAAAATGTTCCATAAACATGATTTCAGCTGAGTCAATCTCCCTAATTGATCCATATGTCGGAATAGATGGATGGAGTACAACTTGGGATGAACTCAAAAGGGTCCTCAATCAAATACAAGATCCATCGAAACAAGCTTCTACGAACACCAAAGAAGGATAGAATGAAGTATGGAGCAGATCGTCCAAGAAGATACTGAACAAGCTACAGTCTGCATCAAAACAATCCTCCATTTAGAGTCTGCAGCATACCGAGCCCGAGATGAAAATTTCACCAAAAGATCTGTCATTGTCAAGGACAAAGAGCAGGAAGAAGAAAAGCATCACTGCCAAAATTGATAGCACGTGGGGTGGGATAGGGGCTGCCTCTACTAGACCGGTTATCTCGGATGTCTCAGATTTGGGGAAGAAAGTCCTCGAACTCTTGACTTTGTATGATTATCTTTTTGTCCCTCCGGGGTCTTATGAATATAATGGTTGTGATTTTGGCTACGTTTTGACTATTTTTGATAATAACGTGACTGATTATAACCATGCTAGTTCCGATCTCGATCAAAAATATGATCCTCAAATCGTACTTGAGTCCAATGAACTCGTTGTCAAGGCCAAAAAAAAAACTCAATGATATCGCTTACGACAGCATCGATAACGAAGGGCCAACTCTCGAGCGTCATGGTGCACCGTTTGCCATCAACTTAGATCTTTCTGATGAGGAGGAAAAGACACCGGAAGATTCAACAATGATATCTCAAGAAGAAGAAGTCATAGAAGTCAACTTAAGGAGCGGAAAAGTGTTACCACCAAGAACAGCTCCAACAGATAAAGGAAAACAGATACTGACTCGAGAAGAGGGTCCCCCACCTCCATCAGTGGAAGAATCACCTAATCAAGATAAAATCGAAGGATCATATAAAGTAGATTACAACGTGCCAGCTCATCATAGGAAGTTGCCTGCCCGACTAAGCATCTACGACGCGCTGATCCCGTCAAAGGAGATGAGAAAATCACTGGT
>NW_018252052.1:1733-3697 GCF_001263595.1 Phalaenopsis equestris | reverse complement strand
TACATCAGTGCATCAAGTACTACAAAGATGGACGAGAACAATGTATTAAAGGAGATCTTCAACCATTCTCAATTCACGAAGTGGGGACCCATGAAGATGCTGCCTATTATACACCCCCAAGGAAGACCGTCTGTTCCAGAGATGCTAAAGTTGACAAAGACAACATTGCAAAGAAGAAGGCACGAGCGAGGATTCAGTCGACTCCAACTCAAAAATCCATTACTTCTCCCACTCCACATGAAGAAGATGATTCTTTTAGTCTACATATCCGAGATCAAGGTCGGGGACGTAGACAAATAAGAATCAATAGGTCGTTCGAACTAGACAATCCATCCATTAAAGTCGACTTGAAAACCAGCTCAGATGATGAAGAGTTTCAAATAAAGGCAATACTTATTAACGAGAAGAAGCCTCAATTTAAAGTGCAAGTTGAAGAGGAAGAAAATAATGCATACCAGACGATGTACGATCGAATTAACAACTATGTACATACCATGACCTTAACTCCAATCAAATCCAATAAGGTTGAGAGCTTAGGGGTTAAGGAAGTACATACTGAAGGCATGAAACCCATCAAGTTTTACTCTACTACTACTACTTCTTCTTCAGATATTGATGTACTCTTTGAAGAAAATTTTAATGAATTAATGGAATTACCTTTTGGTTACTTTTCGCCTTATGTTAAGAAGTTAATTCAACAAGGTTCATTGCCAAGCCATATGCCAAAAAATAAATTGAAACTCTTTGAAAAACTATGGGATACCAAGACCCGTAATTCTAATTCAAAGAGCGGTCTTGGGTTCGGAACGATAGAACAATTTGATGATACAGAATTTTGCATGGTCGGTACTACGGAGCAATGTATGGATGTTAATGAAGATTATGAAGAGCCATCGATAGGAGATGCTCCCCCTGAGTTTGAGGAAGAGATCAAGTCTACTATTGATGAATTAAGGGAAATTAACTTGGGAACAGAGGGAGAGCCTAGACATACCTTCATTAGTTCCCTGCTTGATGAAAATGAGTCTAAAGACTTGATCAAATTACTCCAAGAATTCAAAGATTGCTTCGCTTGGAGTTATGAAGAGATGTCGGGTTTAGCACCAGAAATCGCAGTCCACAGACTCGGGGTTGATTCAAGTATCCCCCCTATAAAGCAAGCACCTCAAAGAATGAGGGTGGAAATTGAACAAAAAGTTGTCGCAGAGGTTAAGAAGTTAATAGAAGCTAAATTTGTTAAAGAAGAACAGTACCCCACATGGTTAGCAAATATTGTACCAGTTAAAAAGGAGAATGGACAAATTCGAGTTTGTGTTGATTTCAGGGATTTGAAATTTGAACTTAGAGATTTGAACAAAGCATGTCCAAAAGACAAGTTTCCACTACCTATACCAGAGATGATGGTGGACATCGCTTAACCACATGAGATTTTCTCCTTCATGGATGGATCATCGGGATATAACCAAATTAAGATGGCTGCAGAGGATGCAGCACTTACAGCTTTCAGAACACTGATTTAAATCTTCTGCTACACAGTGATGCCGTTCAGCCTAAAGAACGCCGGAGCAACATATCAGCGTGCAATGACGAAGATCATTGACGACCTCATTCAAAATCAAGTAGAATGCTACATGGATGATCTGGTTATCAAAAGCAAACAAAAAATGGACCATTTATATGATTTGAGGATTGTGTTTGAACGGTTACAACGATATGACCTTAAAATGAATCCCTTAAAGTGCGCCTTTGGCGTTACCTCCTGGAAATTTCTAGGATTTGTTGTCCGTCATCGGGGAATCAAGATCGACCCGGATAAAATTAAAGCTATCTTGGAAATGCCTCCCCTTATAATCTTAAAACAGTTACGTTACTTCCAGGGGAAGTTGGCATATCGGAGACGCTTTATTTCCAATATCTCAGGTAGGTGTCAGCCTTTCTCGGCATTAATTAAAAAGGATGCCAAA
>NW_018252052.1:852-1124 GCF_001263595.1 Phalaenopsis equestris | reverse complement strand
TTTATTACGTCAGATAAGGGTATGTTGAGGTTCTCATACCACCTGACAGAGCCGTGAACCAACAATGAAGCAGAATATGAAGCTTTAATCACCAGATTGGAGTTGGCAATCTCAATGGATATAACAAACATTGCCGTCTACGGTGACTCTCAACTTGTCATTCAGCAAGTCGCCGGACAATACAGAATTTTGAAACCAAGACTAGTAGAGTATCATCGGTACATGATGAAGCTCCTAGAGCAGATTCCTGAGGTGACTTTTTACCGAACTCC
>NW_018252052.1:0-807 GCF_001263595.1 Phalaenopsis equestris | reverse complement strand
CCATGCATGGCGTCTCCCTCAGAGGATTATATTGAAGTCTCAGTGCAAGGAAGACAAGTCTTATCTCGGATCAACTTCAAAACTCTACACAATCTTGGAAAAGAAGAAATAATAAATACAGTTGCAGACATCAACAAAGATTGACGCAAGCCATTAATATAATATTTGCATACCGGAAAAGCAAACCAGATTACAAAAAGAGCTTTGTCATATGCTCTCATAAATGGTGCTCTTTATAGGAAATCATTTGATCAAATATGGCTAAGGTGTTTGAGCAGAGCCGAGGCACAAAATATTATCAAAAAGGTACATGTCGTATTGTGTGGCACTCACTAGTCGGGACCAAAAATGAAAATGAAGATCAAAAGACTCGAATATTATTGGCCAACAATGATGTACCATTGCATGGATATGGATATAACCAGAATGTGTCACGAGTGCCAAGTGCATGGGGTGGTCTTACACCAACCTCCGAATGTGCTACATCCAACTATCGCCTCATGGGAATTCGAGTGTTGGGGCATAGACATAATAGGTTTGATAGACCCTCTATCTTCCAAAGGACACAGGTTTATACTTGCCGCTAAGGATTACTTCTCCAAATGGGCTGAGGTAGTACCGTTACGTGAGGTTACGACACAACACGTCCTTCAATTTTTTAAAAGTGACATTGTCTACTGTTTCGGGGTACCGCAAGGAATAATCTCTGACAATGGACAGCTTTTAAAAGTACAAAGGTTAACAATTTTGTCAGAAGACATGGGATATATTAGAGGTACTCTACAATTTACTATCCCAGAGCAAATG
>NW_018252051.1:32160-33830 GCF_001263595.1 Phalaenopsis equestris | reverse complement strand
CAACAACAGAAAACAACAATAGCCCTATGGGGCTTTAAAGTAACATTAAAAGGAAGCATAAAGGTTCTAAAAAATAAAAGGGAAAACACACAAGATAAGGGGGCAAGGTAGAAACAAAAAAATCAAAACAGCCACCAAGGTCAGAAGTAATTCTGAAAAGTGTGACCACAAACAAATCCTCCTCAGAAGGTGTGAACTTGAGGTATGCATAATTTATCCCCATGCAGTAGATAAGCTAAATCAGGAGAAGGGAAATTTGCCACAGTAACTTGTTCAAAACATCTACCAAAAATGGCTAAAAGATGTGCTGGCCCACTGCCTTTCCTGTTAATATGCTGAAATTTCACAGTGTAGCTGCCAAAAAGTCATTTGAATTTTCCTTATCCATCTTCCAATGTGCCATGGGGGGTCCTCCTCATGCTACAAAAACTTGATGCAAACGTTGGGGTCAGTTTCAATCATTAAAGGTTCAATATTACATTGGACATCAATTTTAAGAGACCAATAAATAGCTATCATTTTAGTTTCTGCAGCATCAAGGAGAAAGGGAGAACATGGTGTCCAAGGGAGTTTCTAAAAACACCACCACAGCCAGCAGATCCTTTTAAATAAATTTTATCAGTATTAGCTTTCATCCATCCATCAGGAGGAGGAGCCCATTCAATCAAAGAGAAACTGAAATTATACCAATTAGCAGCTTGAGGAACCCAATCCCAAAAGATATTAGGGAACTTGTGATATTTGATGATTTTCTGTAGGTAAGATGTGCAATGTGTAGTCACCACTTTAGCAAGAGGTGTATAAACTTCATATTTGACACTATTTCTTCACATCCAAATAAACCAAGGGATAACCTGTAAATTGACCTATTTCCAACTCAAAATTGACACTATTAATGTTTGTTGGGATAAATTTTTTACTTGCTGGTGGAACTTGCAGGAAGCTAACCTGATGGTCATTCCCTGCTTGGTTACTTGGTTTATTTGGATGTGTAGGAATCAAGCAAAATATGAGGATATTAAGCCATTGGCCAAGTCTATGGTCTCAAACTGCACCTCCTATATGCAGAAAATTACTCAACACCTGACATTCCCTAATCTCCTTAAGAATTGGATACCTAGTACTAAAGTTTAGCTAATCTTCAAGCCATCTATAATTCTATGGACCCCTCCTCCTTCTGGATGGGTAAAATTTAACACTGATGGTAGTTTTACCAAGGGATCCTCTGGGTTTGGGGGAGTTTTTAGAAACTCCCAATGACAGTTCATTCTACATTTTTCTTCTCCAACCTGGGCTTTGGATGCTTTCAAGACTGAGATGATTGATATCTATTGAGCTATATTATTTGTTAATCAATGTCAGATCAGACACTTGATTCTTGAGTCTAACTCTATTACCTACATCAGGATTTTGCTGAAAGATGAAGAACCCCCTTGGTATATTCAAAGGTGGATAAACAAACTGAATAATGCTTTGGGCAGTGGGAGCGTGAAATTTAATCATATTCATATAGAATGCAACGACCCTGCGCATTTTTTGGCTACCACAAGAAGGAAATCTGAACTGATTACAGCTGGCATTTCTCCTTCTTCTCAGTTATCCTTTCTTTTAGATGGGGATAGTTTGAACATTTCTCATCTTCATGTTATGTAAATGATCATATATATTTA
>NW_018252051.1:28873-31306 GCF_001263595.1 Phalaenopsis equestris | reverse complement strand
GAAATACCGTGGTATACTGATATTGTAAATTATATTATTAGTGGTATTTTACCATAGAGACTAACAAAACAATAAGAAAAGAAATTCATTCATGATGTAAATCTTATTCTTAGGATGACCTTTACTTGTATCTACATTCATGATTTGAATCTTATAACAATTCAAAGATTTAGTGATGAGACGATGTGTGACTTGCAAAGAAATTCAAGAAATTATCCAAAAATGTCATGATTCTGAATTTGGAGGTCATTTTCGAAATGATAGAACTGTTCATAAAATTTTACAGTTTGGGTTTTATTGCTCTACTCTATTTGAGATGTTAATATATTTAAAAGAACGTATGATTGGTGTCAGAGAGTAGGTAATATTTAAAAAAGAAATGAAATGCCTCTATATTTTAATTTGGAAATTAAAACTTTTGATGCATGAGGATTAGATTTTTCATTTATATATATATATATATATATTATAATACCAAAAAAAATGGGGTTGGCGACTAACCCTAGAGTCGCTCTGCTAGGGTTTGGGAAGTGATGGACTTGCTTGGTGAGGTTGTTGATCTATGGGAAGAAGCCTGCTCACTCTTCAAGAATTGGTTTGGATTTTCTTACTTTTTGTTTTTGCTGGAGTTCCCCAGCTCTTTGTTGTTGAACTTCTTTGGGAGTTGCTTTGTCCTATTCAGTTACTGTTCCATTGCTGCTAAACAAGTTTGGAAGCTCTTCTTCTTTACTTCTATTTTCTAGTTGTTGGAGCACCTTGTAGGGTGCTGCTGCTGGGGTTTATGGCCACCCCTATTGATCTGGATACTAACTTTCAATGGACTAAAGCTACCTATGTTGGGGCTATTAGAAAATCTTCTTCTTCCCTGGTAGAGCCCGATAAATTAGTTTTCCCTCTGGATTTTCTTAATACTGCTGCTGGAAGGGGTTCTGCCTCTTGCATCTATCCTGTGGGCTATAAGGATGGAGAACCAGTTGTTGTTTTTATAGAACGGGACCTTGATGAACTGAACTTGGAAGTCAAGTTCACACTCATTGGAAAGTTTAGCCTGGGGCACCCAAAAATGGAGTTTGTGAGGAATTACTTTGAATCACTGAATATAGCAGACTGGAAGCTTGGTTTATTGGATGGCAGACATCTCCTTATCCAGCTGACAAAGGAAGAATATTATGCTAGAATATTTGCCAAACAATCAATAATCATTGCAGGAGCTGAAATGAAAATTTTAAAATGGACCCCAGAGTATGACCCTTCTCAGGAGCCCCTACAGTGCCAATTTGGTTCAAACTACCGAAACTTCCTTTGCATCTCTTCAAACTAAATGCTTTATTCAACATTGGCTGCACACTAGGAACACCTTTGAAGGTGGATGCTACTACATACAATAAGGCAAGGCCTGCTATTGCCAGAATTTTGGTGGAGAGGGATGTTACTCTACCTGATGTAAAGAGGATTTGGATTGGAGACTCATTGAAGGGATTTTGGAAGAAAGTTGTCATGGAACAAAGACCTTATTACTATCCATGTTGTAAGATGTTTGGCCATACTAGGGAGAAATGCTACAGGCTAAACCCACATAACAGAAGGAAAACAACCTACACACAGCTGGAACCCAACACTGAATACACTCATTTACTGAGAGATAGCAACAAAGAAGATTACCACCAGAACTCCATGGTGGCTGGGATTTCAGACACAAACATTCCAATTATTAATTAAGGTACTCCCCAGACTCAGCCAGTTGAGACCTCTCTTGCTAAGAAGGGTGAAACAGTGGGAGAGATTGTGGAGACAAGAAATACTGAGAATGGGAACATTTCAGTGATATAAACACAGAGGAGCAGAAGGCTAGAGAGGAGGTGGCCTACCCTACTGATAAAATAGTCATAGAACTAAACAAAGAATTGGAATCAGAATGGCAGATTCAAAAAACAAAAAAGAAAAGAAGCTCTAAACAAGAAGATTTGAAAAAGGGAAAGGAAAAGGAATTAGTTTTAATGGAAGACCATAACACCCAAAGAAGAGGAAGCAATCTAAGGTGAAGGACTAGATCTAGATCCCAACACTCCACCTTATCCCAACACTCCGCCTTCCCTCCCTCCCCATGATCAATATGCTGTGTTGGAATATAAGGAAGATTGTTAACCCCTTATCTTTAAAAAGATTAAAATATCTTAACAAAAAATACAAATTTTGGTGTTTAGCCATTTTGGAACCCACGGTTCATGTTAACACTAAGAATATAACAAAAGTGTTTCTTGGCTTTAATCTTTTCACTAACCTAAATAACTAAATTTGGGTCTCCTGCGGGAAAGAAATGAAGTGCTCTATTATAGTTAATCACCAACAAATTCTTCATATTAACATTAGTACTGAAGGAATGGATGGATTTGCTTCTTTTGTTTATGCAGGAAGCTCCAAAACAGCTAGAAC
>NW_018252051.1:26080-28516 GCF_001263595.1 Phalaenopsis equestris | reverse complement strand
CTGCTTGTGGCAAAAGCAAAAAAAGGTAGGTACTGCCCTCAAAAAGTGGATTTGGACCACTTTTGGAAATTTGATGAAGGCTGTGGATAAGGCTGAACAAAAGATGCAGGCTTTAGAGGAGGAGCACAACAAAGGAAATACTAATGATACTGCTCTTTTAGAGGCCAATGAGAAAGTTCTTGCTGCTATAAATTGGCAAGACCATTTCCTTAAGCAAAAAGCTGCGAAAACTAAATTTACTGAGGGGGATAGAAACACAAAATTTTATCATGCTTCCATCAATTACCAAAGGAAATGCAACACAATTCACTGTATTAAAGATCAGAATGGTAATGGGATTAGGAAGGAGGAGGAGATTGCTGAAAGTGCTGTGTTATATTGCCAACAACTCATGAAGGATAATGGTATAGATAGAGGCCACATAGATAAACAATTGTTTTTAGAAAGAAAATAGTTCACTGCTAATCTAAAGCTGACTGATATTCCTAAGGAGGAGGAGATTCAGTGAGCCTTGTTGTTCATCAACAAAAGTAAATCTACTAGTAGTGATGGATTTACTGCAGACTTCTACAAAAGAGCATGGGGGGAGATTAAGGTGGAGGTTATTCAAGATATCCAACACTTTTTTAAAGGTCATAGTGTTTCTTCAATTTCTTTCATTCCAAAGAATTCTATTAGAAACTGCTGGAGTCAATTCAGAACTGTAAGTCTTACCAATCTTATCAGCAAAATTGTCAGTAAAATTCTGGTGAGCAGACTTCAACCAGTTCTACCCAAGCTGATCAACATAAATCAAGCAGCTTTTGTGAAAGGGAGTAGTATAGGGAACCAAATTTTACTTGCTCAAGAACTATTACAATATTTGGAGAGACCCTGCAGAGGAGGAAACATTATTTATA
The DNA here is from genome assembly GCF_001263595.1 of Phalaenopsis equestris. Lineage (NCBI taxonomy): Eukaryota > Viridiplantae > Streptophyta > Magnoliopsida > Asparagales > Orchidaceae > Phalaenopsis > Phalaenopsis equestris. The sequence goes on along the minus strand of NW_018252051.1, from coordinate 27,617 downwards.
AACTGTACTTAAAGAAGGCTTATGATATGGTGAATTGGGAATTTATTATGGAATGTTTGGAGGCTAGAGGATTCTTAGTGCAATTTTTCCAGACCATTAAAAGATGGCTAGAGGCTAATGCCAACTCAGTCCTCATAAATGGGAAAGCACATTGTTTTTTCAAACCAAATAGAGGCCTTAAACAAGGTGACCCTCTCTACCCAACTATTTTCATTCTAGTCTTAGATTATCTATCAAAACTCACTGATGGCAAGGGGAAAAGGAAGAGGTTCAATGTTTATCACAACAAAGCTAAGATGGATATAAGTCACCTTATTTATGCTCATGATATTCTCATCTTCACAAGGGCAACCAAGGGTGCAACTAGATACCTTGATGAGTGCTTGAACAAATTTCAACAAGTATCTGGGCTGAAAGTTAATAAAGAAAAATGCCAATTTATAGCAAGCAAGAGAGTTCCTGTTCCAATCAGTTAGTGGATGGCAAAATTCACAGGTTTTTCTACCATGAGCATACCCTTTAAATATCTGGGCACCCAATTAGTCATAGGTAGAATCAAACAGACATAGTTTGATGAGGTTATAGACAAAATCAATTCTACCCTTCAAGGGTAGACTAACTCTTTCTTATCTAATGGGGGTAGGATCACCCTCCTAAAGAGCATCCTCACATCTATCCCCCTCTATACCCTTCAAGTGGCTAATATGAAAAGAAGCACCACTTTGATGTTGGAGAGAACCTTCAATAGATTTCTTTGGGCTAGGAAAAGGAAGCAAATGATTTGGGCTAGTTGGCAAAGAGTGGCAAACCTTATGAAGCTGGAGGCTTGGGTTTCAAAGGTCTACATCATATGCAGCAAATTAGCATGTGTAAACTATGGCTCAGATTTAGACAAAATGAAAGCCTGTGGGCCAATTTCATGATGACAAAATACTGCAAAAATGCTCACCCTGGAGATGTTACTAAGAAGGTTGGAGACTCCAAGATTTGGACCGATATGCTTAAGGGAAGAGAGGAGATTGACAAATATATTATTTGGGAGCTAGAAAAGGGAGAGATCAACTTTTAGAAGGACAACTGGTGCCCTGCTGATCAATTGAAGCCACTTCAGAATGAAAAAGATGAAGATTTACTGGTTAAAGACAGTTGGAATGGCAATGAGTGGTCTGAGGATGCATTGAACAAAATCCTGAAAGATAATGCTGCTAGAAGTATCACTAAAACCCAGTTTGACAGAAATTAAAAAGACCAAATTCAGTTAATTAAAAGAACCAGATCCAACATTTCAAAGGACATATATAATAGTCTATTCAGATGGGAAGATTGCAAGTGGAATATTAGTAATTGCCAAAAATTCTTAACTCCTTCTATGTTGTTCTTTTCTTGGAGAGTCCTAAATGATTTAATTCCAACAGATGAACTATTGAACCTGAAAGGATTGAAAGGACCCTCAAGATGTCACCTATGCAATAATAATCAAGAATCCAGTGATTATCTCTTTTTCAGATGCAATTTTGCTAGGGAGGTTTGGAACAAG
>NW_018252051.1:19444-26005 GCF_001263595.1 Phalaenopsis equestris | reverse complement strand
GAAACCTGATGCCTCTTCCCTTCATTGTTTCTTGGTTTATTTGGAATGCTAGGAACAAGGTGGAGAATGAGGACAGTGTGTCTCCTTCTAATTCTGTGGCAGCTAACTGCCAGGCTTATTTACATAAGCTGATTAATTGGAAGAAGTTCCCTCAGATTTTGAAGGTTATGACTAATATTGATACTCAACACCCTATGGTTATTAAGGTTAGATGGGAGAAGCCTCCTTACCCTTTCATTAAAATAAACACTGACGGAAGCTTCACAAACAAGAAAGCTGGAATTGGAGGTACTTTCAGAGATAACACTGGCAAAGGTTTTGCTTTATTTCAAGGCCCCCTACATTGCAGAAGATGCTTTGGAATCAGAAGCTACTGCTCTTTACTGGGCCTTAAAAATTGCTAAGGAAGTCAAGTGGAATTTTAATATTGCTGAAGTGGATTCTTCACAGCTGGTGGAGCTAGTCACTGCCACTCCTTCCTACCCTTGGCACATAAATTATTGGATTTACAAAATAAAGAAGATTATCACCGAGATCAAGTTCCAAATCAATATTAATTATAGGGAAAGGGAAGCCAGCAATCCTGCCAACTTCTTGGCTTTGGAGGGCTCAAACTTGAGCCATGCAGTTCTCTCAACTACCCTCCCTCTCCCTCTACAATTGTTAACACAAGGAGACAAACTTCAAACTCCTTATCTTAGAATTCAGAACTGAAATCTTGGGCTCTCCTTTTTTTGAGGCTCCAGCTCCCTACTTATCAAGCTGCCATCCATCTACTGTTTCCTGTCTGGATGCATGGGTATTGATGTTTTGCTTACATTCATATATATATATATATAAGATTTTGTGGGTAGCGGCCGATGCTTTACTAGGGTTTTGGGGGAGATGAGGCTCCCTTGGACTTCGGAGGCTTGGGGTGAACTGGGAGTGACAAGATCTTGCTTACTTTCCATTTGTGTTCTCTTTTAAGGGTTAATTTTTAAGATTCCTTGCTTCCCGCGTTTAAAGTTGTCAGAAGGGTTTTGTTTCCTTAGAACTTGACCTTGAGACTCTTGCTGGTGTGAAGGGTTTTAACTATGGCTCTTCCTAATGATTTTGAAACTGATGTGCAATGAGCTAAAGCCACCTATGCTGGGGTGGTGAGCAACAGTAGAAATTCCTTAAGTGACCCTAATTTACTGGTCTTTCCCAAAGCTTTCCATGCACAGTGGCTGGCAAGGGGACTTCTCCTTGCATCCACCTTGTGGGACTGAGGGAAGGGGAACCTGCTACTTTCTTTTATGTAGAAGAGCCCAATGATCTGAAGAATGATCTGAACAAGGAAGTTCAATTCACACTCATTGGGAAATTCAATTTGGGTCACCCAAAAATGGAACTAGTGAGAAATTATTTTGACTCACTACATTTTATTGGCAATTGGATTTTATTGGCAATTGGAAGTTGGGGTTGCTAGATGGAAGACATTTGCTAATTTAACTCTCTACTAAAGAGGATTATGCAAGGTTGTTTGCCAAGCAGTCCATAAAAATAGTGGGGACGAACATAAAAATTATATAATGGACTCCTGAGTTCAATGCTAGCAATGAACCACTTGTGGTTCCTATATGGTTTAAATTTCCAGGACTGCCACTGCATCTCTTTAAGCTGAATGCCTCGTTTAATATTGGGAGTGCTATGGTATCCCCTTTGAAGGTATATGCTCATACAAATAATAAGGCTAGGTATGCTAGTGCAAGAATCCTCATTGAAGGGGACATAACTCTCCCTGAAATGAAGAGGATATAGATGGGAACGATAATCAAGGATTCTGGCAAGAGGTTGTAATGGAATAAAAGCCATACTATTGTCAGCATTGTAGGATGTTTGGAAATACAAAGGAAAGGTGCTATAGACTTCATCCCCCACACAGAAGAATCAAACAGATTTCACTCAAGGAGGTTGCTGAAAAGGTCAACCACAATAATCTAGGAGGAAATGAGATGGAAAGACAAGAATCAACTCAGCTAATAGTTGCTGAGAAAATTACCTCACATGGAAGAAATCAGTCAAAACAAAATGAAATTGAAAAGAGCCCATAAAATTAAAGAAAACAAGTTGCAGATATGGAAAATCCCTCTCATACCCATCGTCATGCTAGAGGTGAAAATAGCAAGGTTGTACCCACCATGGAACCAGATTCAGGGATTGAAATGGAGCAGGAGGAGACCCCAACACTAACTAAGAAGTTAATGAAAGACATCAACAAGCTATTGGAGACATATTGGCACTAGCAAAAACATAAGAAAAAGAAGAGGTCAAAGATGGAAGAGCAGAAGACAATGGAGGTTCAAGGCAAACAGACCAAGGCAAAGGAGACTACCCAAGCATATCATATTTCTCATTCACTGAGAGGAAGGAGCAGGTCCAGATCGGAACCCTCAAGGCACACATCCCGATTACATGAATAACAACCTATGTTGGAACATATGGGGGATAGCTAACCCTCTTTCTTTTAAAAGACTCAATAATATCAATAAGAAATACAGGTTTTAGTGCATGGTCATTTTAGAACCAATGGTTCATAGTAACAAACAGAAATATGAAAAAGCATTTTCAGGATTTTACCGTATTCATAAATTGAATAATAAGATTTTGTATATTTTGTAGAAAAGATGTGCAATGCCAAGTTCAACTCAACAATTCTCAATTCATACTTCTCTCCTTTAACATGGTAAGAAAAACTGGGAATGCAACTTTTATTTATGCAGGTTTTTCTAGTTTGACAAGGCAGACGCTGTGGGAAGAGTTGCATAAAATTCATGATCAAACTGACACTTCTAGGATTGTGGGAGGCAAACCCCCTAGTTGCTGAAAAGTGGGGGGAATGACAGATTTTAATTATAACATCAAGAAGAGTGGCCTCTTTGATTTGGGGTACAATGAACCCAACTTCACTTGGATGAGGGGGAATCTGTGGGAGAGATTAGACTGAATGCTTGCTAATGATCACTGGATTCATTCCTTCTTACATACAACACTAGCCCACCTCAGCTTGGCTAGGTTTGATCATAGACCTATGGTAGTAACTATCTTAAAAAAAGAGCACAACCACAAAAACCTTTTCAGATATTTAAATGTTTGGTCAAGCCATAAGGATTTCATAAAAGTTGTGAGGGACAACTGGAGGGACTGTGATCACTCAAATCCCTTAATTCTTCTGTGGAATCTTCAGAAAAAAGTTTGCAAAGCTTTGTGTTAGTGGAGCTGGAACACTTTTGGGAACCTACTAAATGGGGTGGTGAAGGCAGAAAAGGAGCTGATACAAATGGCGCAAGACCATAGTAATGGGATGGTGATGAGGCCTCCCTTTTGGAAGCCAATGAAAAACTGCTTGCTGCTTTCAAGTGGCAAGAACTTTTCTTAAAACAAAAGGCTGCCAAAACCAAGTTTTATGAGGGGGACAAAAATTCAAAGTATTACCAAGAACTTTTCTTAAAACAAAAGGCTGCCAAAACCAAGTTTTATGAGGGGGACAAAAATTCAAAGTATTACCAAGAACTTTTCTTAAAACAAAAGGCTGCTAAAACAAAGTTTTATGAGGGGGAAAAAAATTCAAAAGAAGTGCAATACCATACATTCAATCAAAGATGACAATGGCAACGGTATCAGAGATGAGAAAGGGATTGTTGATAGTGCAGTGCTTTATTGCCAGAATCTTATGCAATGTCAACAGGCGGAAAGAGAGCATGTAGAAATTAGCTTATTCAAATCTGATAAAGAACCACTGCCAACATGAATCTAAATGAAATCCCTGAGGAGGAGGAGATCAAACAGGCCCTATGTACAATTGATAGTGCCAAAGCTACTGGCCCTGATGGATTTAAAGCTGAGTTTTATAAGAAAGCTTAGGTTGTGATTAAAGAGGATGTTATCAAGGTCATTCAACATTTCTTCAAAGGGCATAAACTTCCTCAGTATTTCAGTGTTGCCACCATAATATTCTTACCCAAATCCTCTATGAAAGATAAGTGGAACTAGTATAGAACCATAAGTTTAACTAATGTCCTCAACAAGATCATCAACAAAATCTTGGTGAGAAGGATCCAACTAGTGCTTCAGTTCCTAGTCAGCCAAAAACAAGCTGCCTTTATGAAGGGGTGAAGCATCAGTGAAAATGTATTGATTGCACAAGAGATACTGTTGGACCTTGAGAAACCTTGCAGGGGGGTAACATGATTTAAAAGTTGGACTTAAAAAAGGCCTATGATATGGTAAATTCAGATTTCATTATGGAAATTCTAAGGGCTAGAGGATTCACTTATAAGTTCTTCATGACTATAAAAAGATGGTTAAAGGGCAATGCCAATTTTGTGCTAATCAATGGGAAAACTCATGGGTTCTTCAAGGCAACCAGAGGGTTGAAGCAAGGAGATCCCCTATCACCAGTCATATTTATCCTGGTTATGGATTACTTCTCTAAGTTGATTGATAAATCGACATACAGGAAGAGCCATTACATATATCATAACAAATAAAAAATGGATATCAACCATCTCATTTATGCTGATGATATACTAATCATCTCTGGAGCAAACAAGTCTGCCATCAAACACCTACATGAATGCCTTCAGACATTTCAACAAACTTCAGGACTGATGGTCAACAAAGAGAAAAGTGAAATCTTGTTCAGCAAAAAACTCCCACAGCCTGCAGACACTGGACCATGGACCTCACTAGCCTCACCTCCATGGATAACCCCTTTAAATATTTGGGTGTTTTTCTAACTAGGGGGAGAACCAAACAAGTGCATTTTGATGAGATTGTGGATAAAACAAATTCAACTCTTCAAAACTGGGCAAGTTCTTTCTTATCTAATGGGGGAAGAATCACACTCCTAAAGAGTATCCTTACCACCTTCCCTATGTACATCCTTCAAGCTTCAATAATGAAAAGAAGCACCCAATTTTTTTTGGAGAGAACATTCAAAAGATTCTTGTGGATAGGTCAAAGGAAACAAATGATGTGGGCTAGTTGGCAAATGGTAGCTAAACCCCTCTATGCTGGTGGACTTTGATTCAAAGATTTCCAACAATTTAGTAAAAAAGCATAAGTAGACTGTGGTTAAAATTCAGACAAAAGGAAAGCCTTTGTGCAGAATTCAAGCATGTCAATTACTATAGAAATGATCATCCCAACCTTGTGACTAGAAAGATGGGGGATTCCAGAATTTGGGGACAAATGCTAAAAGTAAAAGACAAGGCTGAAAAATTATACATTTTGGAGCTTGGGCAAGGCAACATCGATTTCTGGCCGGACAACTGGTGCCCTGATGAATTCAAGGAACCTCTGGTGGAAAGCCAAGAGTGTAACTTGCTGGGGAAGGAATGCTAGAATGAGCAGTCTTGGTCTGTGAAGTTTCTGTAGACCATTTTGAAGGATAATTCTGTGGGTTTAGTTACCACAGTACAATTTCACAAGTCCAAAAGAGATAAGGTAGCCCTTATTTCGAAACTCAAATCAAAGCATATCCCAAGCCATATATAAAAAATTTGTATTTGTGGGATATTAGCCTTGGAAGTGAACTACTGTGGAACAAATACTTAACCCCATCCATGTCTTTTTTTGCTTGGAGACTGCTGAATAACCTGATACCTGCTGATTACATACTGAAATTAAAAGGATGCAAAAAAGATATGGAATCACCAAATCACTTGTTCTAAAATTGTAGCTTTTCCAGGAAGGTATAGAGCTCCCTGCAACCTTATTTTCATGTTAACACAATATATTTAGGTTGGAGTAACCTTGAAGAGAGCATGATAGAATGACATAAGCTGAAATTAAGTTCCATCCCTCTCACCATTGCTTAGTTCATATGGGCTACTAGAAATTAGATCAAACATTAGAATTTGGAGGCCAACACTAGTAAGGTAGTGAGAAATTGTCTGGCTTACATCAAGAAATTGATACAATGGAAAAACCTCAGCAACATATTGCAAATCAGTAGAAATGAAGAGGAAAGAAACTACAAGTTCATTAAGGTTATTTGGGAGAAACCAAAACACCCCTTCATTAAGGTAAACATTGATGGCAGCTTCTCCCCTAACAAGGCATCCATTGGAGGGGTCTCACAGACCATAAAGGCAAATGTATTCTCAGCTTTCAAGCACCCATACATGCAAAAGATGCTATAGAGGCTGAGAAATGACACTTTATTGGCTATCAAAATTACTATAATGAATAGGTGGAAGCATTTAATTACTGAGATGGATTCCTCCCAACTGGTCGATTATTTAACTGAAAGGGCAGTGCTTCTCATAGAATCAATGTATCCAACAAACCCCCAACATCCCTTGCCTGCCTGCTTAAAGGGGATCAAATGCTGATCCCATACCTTAGAAATGTAACTAGTGGTTGAGCTTGTAATCTTTAGGTGCCTGTGGAACCCTTTCCTTTTATTTTTTGTTTTTGAGGGGTTCTCTTTTAGCTTTCATTTTCTCTATAATCCTTTTTACCTCATCAACATGCAAGGTGCTCAAAACAGCTCTTTCTACCAATATATATATATATATATATATATATATA
>NW_018252051.1:17804-18644 GCF_001263595.1 Phalaenopsis equestris | reverse complement strand
AATGGTCTTACTGAATGTCAAAAATTCACCTTAATTGGTAAATTTCAACTTGGCCATCCTAAGATGGAATCTGTGAGAAGATATTTTGATGGACTGAAATTCAAAGGGGCTTGGAAAGTAGGCCTACTTGATGGTAGGCACATACTTATTAATCTCTCAAGGGAAGATGACTATGCTAGAATTTTCTCTAAACAATCTATCTTGATTGAAGGAATTTCAATGAAGCTTTTAAAGTGGACCCCTGAATTTGATCCCAACAAAGAACTTCCCATTATCCCCATATGGTTTAAGTTACCTGAACTTAAACTACACTTTCTTAACCACAAAGCTCTTTTCAATATTGGCAAAGCTTTGGGAAGACCTCTAAAATTGGATGCCCCCACTTTCAACTTATCTAGACCTCCTGTAGCCAGAATCTTGCTGGAAAGAAATATTACTCTACCCCTCCTGTGGAGCTGACTTGGTTGATTAAGGTAGATCTCTCTGATCTGCCTTATATTAGAAGGGGGATGTCCACTGATGTTTATCCTAACCATCCTATCTAGGGAGGGCTTTTGTTTCCTCAAGTCCTTACTGCTTTGTAATGTTTCTTTTCCTTTTCTTCTTTTCAGCCCTATTGAATGGGAAAGGGTTTTTTGACAGGTTACATTGGATTTTTGTTTTTCTCTTAGGAGCCCTTGAACCCTTTTGGTTGAACCTTGGTTTTTTTGTTTGTGAACCAAGCCCCACTTAGATTTGTAAACTTTATTTCAGTTTAACATATAGGGAGTCTCTATCACTCCTTTCTTTAAATATATATATATATATATATATATATATATAGCAAAGCTAATATTTTAT
>NW_018252051.1:11948-17688 GCF_001263595.1 Phalaenopsis equestris | reverse complement strand
TTACTTCCTACAAGGTATTAAGGAAAGAGCTACTAGTGGCTCATTATGTGTTAAACATATGAAAAAATTACAATATTAAATGGAAAATAAAAAGGATCCCTCTAAAAGACACAAACTCTAAAAGACACAAAAAAAACATCAAAAAGATAATTGTAGGGGATCCTCAAAAGGAAGAAATCAATTTACAATTCTGAGATGAGGGACATCAATTAGGTCCCCAGCAAGCAAGAAATTAAGTGGGGGAGGTGGGGTAAAGGAGATGGCAACGCCCATGTCTAGATAGCCAATTTGTAGGTTTGTTCCCTTCTCAGTAATTAAAAGATAGTTTTATGTTGGTTTGGGCTCTCAGCAATTTGATTCTCTGAACCCAATAAGAATGATACCATGAAGATAATCCCTCTTGTTCAATCAGATTAATCAGAGTAGTGGAATCCACTTCAATCTAGAGATGGGTCCAGTTAGTTTTTACTGCAATCCTTAGTGCCCAATACACAGCTTTGAGTTCAGTTTTTAAAACATCAACAACAATAACAGGTGCATGGAAGAAGAGAAGACACTTCCTTAGGTGGTTCTTGAAAATTCCTCCTACCCCAGCACATGATCAGAAAAACTTCTATATGTATTTATTTTGATTAGAGGAGGGTTGAGAGGTCTCTAAAATACTTTACAAATAGCAGGATGGGATGGTGCTTGTATTGTATTAGGTTTTGGATAAAAGACATACAGTTTCTCACAACACCAGCTGTAAAAGTATACTTTTCTTCATATTTAGCAAGATTACTAGTCATCCAAATAAACCAAGCAACTAAAAAAGGAATGAAAGCAAATTTTTGTGTGTTCCAACTTTGCCATCAACCTTTAAGGTCATCCCATTTGAAAAAAGATTTCCTCATGGTTAAATGTGTAAAAAGTGTTGTCCAGACATCTTGTGAGAAAATTCAATCAAAGAAGAGATGAGAGATGGATTCCTCATTCTCAAAGCAAGGTGACATCTAGAGGGGCCCCTCAGACCTTTCATTATAAGTATATAATCAGTAGGTAATATGTTGTACAGGGTTCTCCAGCTAAAAAAAGACATAGAAGGTGACAAGAATTTATTCCATATAACATTACCCCATTGGACTTCATCCTAGCAGAAAAGGCTGGAGTAGATAGCTTTGGTGAGGCTTTGATGAGCATGAGTTTTCCATATAATTTTATCAGGTCTGCCCCTATCAAAAGGTACTTTGGAAATCTAAGAGATGGATGGTTCCTGCAAAATTGAGCTTAGTTTAGTGAGAGACCAATGGCCATCCTCCCATCAGTCAGCAACTTGAATATTAGTATTAGGAGGGCTTCTAACAGAAGTAAGCCAATCCTCTAGACACCAATCATCCAACCAAAAGTTAACATCACCTTTTCCCAGATCCCAGATAAATAGTTTTTCAGCTTGGTCGCTAACCTTGAGCATGTTAACCCATAATTTGGAGTCTCATGTTTTCTTAACAGTAAGAGAGGGATGTTGTTCTTTACAATACTTACCCAACATATATTTTTCCGACAAGCCAACTTATATTTTGCCCACAAGAGGATTGTTCTCTAAACTTAATCCAGATTTTGCATAGGTTAACATGAAAATGTTGTTGAAGTCCTTTAAAGCCAATACCCCCAGTCATATAAGGTTTACTTACTTTTCGCTAAGATGCTCAATGGAGCTACTGTCCTTGCCCAGACCAAAGGAATCTGTTGAAAGCCCTCTCAAGTTGCAATTTAATTCTTTTCTTGAGGTTGGACATTTAAAGAATATAAGAGGAGATAGTAGTGAGGATGCTCTTAAGTAGGGTGATTCTACCACCATTAGATAAGAAGGAATTGGTCCAGCATGAGAGATATGAAGTAATTTTGTTTTGGACCTCCTCAAATTGAACATGCTTAGGTCTACCCATAATAAGAGGGACCCCTAAGTATTTGATTGGAAGGTGGGTGCAAGTGAATCCTGTGTACTTAGCTATCCACGATCTGCAGCTGGGAGAAGCTCTTTTTTGAAAGATAAGTTGACATTTATCTTGATTAAAACACTTACCTGAATTATCCTGTAAAGATTTAAGACACTTGGTGACCTTCTTGACAACATTCTTTTGAGAGCTTGAGAAAACCATGATGTCATCTGCATAGAGCAAGTGGGAGATAGCCAAATTTGACCTCAGATGATATTTAGAATAATTATCAGTGAGGATGCTTTGATTGAGGATTCTGGACAGATAATCAAAAGCTAAGATGAAAATAGCCAAGATGAAAATTGTAGGGTGAGAGTGGATCCCCTTGTTTCAGACCTCTGCTTGCAGTAAAGGGCCCCTTAAGCTGCCTATTAATAAGAATAGAGTGATGGTTGTTAGCAAGCCATCTATGTTTAAGGGAGCAGAAATTAGCAGAAAAGCCTTTGGCAGAAAAAATCTCCATGATAAAGGACCAACTAATATAGTCATAAGCTTTCATGATATCACGTTTGTAAATCAGATTACCCCCCTACAAGGTTTATCTAAATCCAAAACAAATTCCTGAGCAAGAAGGAAATTGTCAGATATTGATCTCTCCTTAACAAATGCAGATTGATTTGGGCAAATAAGTTTGTCCAGATGTGGCTGGAGCTTTTTAACAATAATTTTGCTGATGGTTTTATTAATGACTGTAGTGAGCAAGTAGGTCTGAAATGGTCCCATTTATTCTGAACATTAGCCTTGGGAATCAGCATAAAGCTAGATTCACTAAATTATTGTGGAAGATTATTTCCCTGGAAGAAGATTTTACTTGCATCAGTAACATCCTTATTGATGAATTCCAAAGACTTCTTATAAAAATCAGCAGTAACCTATCAGGATCAGCAGATTTAGAGCTATTAATAGAGCTAATAACAATCCAAACCTCCTGATCAGTGGGTGCATTAGTAAGCTTAAGATTCATAGTATGAAATCTTTCAGCATTAAAATGATTCCTATCTATAGGTGTCCTCCCATTTTCAGTATGCATTAGCAGATGTTTATAACAGGAGACAACATCTCTAGTAATGGAGTCATTGTCAATTAGCCAAAGTCCCTCATTGGACTGTATAGAGTGAATTATATTATATGCATGATAAAACTTTGTATTTCTGTCACCATCAGTAAAAATGTTAAGAGATGCGTTCTATTTAAGGAATAATTCATGATAATCAATGGCAGTAAGTAACTTATTTTGAGTAGTGAGTAACCCCTTTTCCTCAGCAAGTTCATTGTGTACTTGCAACTCAAGATGCTCCACCTCTTTTTCAGCAACATTCACAGCAGCGAAAACATTACCAAAAAGCTACCAATTCCACCTTTTAAGAGTTTTGCCAGTTTTAATTGGAGAAGAAAAAGTTTGATCATAGGGTCAGGGTCAGACACCCCACACCAATTAGACGTAACAATATGGTTGAACTCTTGAGGAGTATACCACATATTAATATACTTGAAAGATGAAGTCTACCCAGAGTTACTCTAAGAAGTGATAGAAACCAGTAAAGGTCTACGATCAGAGGAAACTAGACTTAAGTGAGCAACATAAGTCATCAGAAAGTGAGAGTACCAGAGACCATTCACCAAAATTTTTTTTAATCTTTCCCAAAAGTTTACTCTACTCCAAGTGAAAGTAGGACCTTTAAATCCCAGATCAAACACGCCTGCATTATGAATATTATCAGTAAAAGTATTATCTGTAAAAGTAGTCATCCTTGAGAGGTTTGGGGATATGCCTCCAGATTTCTCAGTAGCGATTGAGATGCATTTGAAGTCTCCACCCACCAGCCAAAGGGATTTTATGTGTGTGTTTATATTATGAATGCCCTCCTAAAGTTATTTTCTATTATCCCTCTTACATCCAACATAGATGAAAGACGCCTGCCCATATGTCCATTGATCAGAAAGGATATGTGCACAAACTGGTTATGATCCACCAAAACCTGTCAAGTGATTTCCTTTCTACAGAAGGCCCAAATCTTATAATTTTTATTAGCATAATGAGTAAAGCCACTAAACTTATTAATAATTATTTGAGAGTGTTTATGAACCATAAATTCAAAAATAAAAATACACCAAAGTTGAAATTTTTTATTCAAATAGAAAGTTCTTTTAAGAGAAAGGGGGTGAGAAATACCCCTAATATTCCAACATAAAATATTAATCATCTTTTGGGGAGGGGTGAAGTGAAGGTTGTGATCTACATCTAGTTCTCCCTTTAGTGTTCTTAGGGGAAGACCCAGCTATTCCCTTGGAGGCACTTCCATGTGTCACAGTAGGTGTTCCTTTCTGTAATTTTTAGAGTTCAGCAGCTTATTTATTTTTCTTTTTTGCAGTGTGAATTTGCCAATCCTCCTTTAAAGTATTCTACAGTTGGATCAATGTTTCGGTCTCAGGAACTGTTGGTGTGGGGTAGCCCTCATTCTCAATTTCTCCAGAGATCACAGGATCATTACAAGGTGGGGATACAATCTCCAACTCAATAACTTCCTTCCTCATAGGAAGTAAAAGTTCTGAATCAGGGGGATTAGATGTAGTGGAAATAGATCTAAGTGGGTCTCCAGTTTCATTTTGTGGCTTGGTAATTTCCGCTATAGCAGCTGGCTAGTAATTTTAGTAGTAGTAGGAATAGCCTGCTTACTTGTATTTGAGATTATCTTAGGTGGGGGATGGAGTCTATAACACTTGTCCAAGGTATGCCCAAAGATCTTGCAATGTTAAAAAAAATAAGGCTTTTGTTCTAACACCACTTCCTGCCAAAAGCCAATTTCTTCAGTCCCTATCCAGACAATTTCTTGTTCTGGGAGGGTGATATCCCTCTCAATCAGTATTCTAGTACATGATGGTCTAGCTTTGTTGTAAGTAGGTGTTTCCACCTTAATTGGGGTGCCCAAAGCTCTGACAATATTAAACAAAGCATTGATGTTAAAGAATTGAAAGGGTAGCCTAAAGAATTTAAACCAAAGAGGGACTACAGGAGCGTTCTTACTAAGGTTAAATTTTGGGTTCCATTTGAACACTTTCATCGAAGTTCCAACAATCATAATAGACTATTTCACAAACAATATGGCATAGTCCTCCTCCACAGATAGCTGTATAAACAGGTGTCTCCCATCTAGCAAACCCACTTTCCATTCCCCAATGAAATTTAAGGATTCAAAATAGTTCCTTACTAATTCCATTTTGGGATGGCCCAAAATGAACTTACCCATAAAGGTGAACTGCACCTCCTCATTGAGTTCTCTCATGTTTTTTTCAAAGAAGAAAATGGTTGGTTCCCCCTCTTTTTCCCTTAAGGGGTGAATACATGCGCATATTCCCTTTCCAGCAACAGCATCATGCAATTTTTGAGAGAACACCAAGTGTTAGTGTTCAAGGTCCTTTAGAGTATTAGTTGCTTTTCCCACTACTCCTACATAAGTGGCTTTAGTCCACAGTACATTTGTGTTCACATCAATGGGGAAGGCATTTGAAATAGAGAACAACTCAAAAAATCCAAAACATGTGCATTGTAACAGTAACCAGATTCAAACTTCTTTAGGGACTCGAGAAAGGAAATACAAGCAAGAGAGTTCTCCTTTGAAAAACAAAGCCAGTAAAACTAGTAGCACCCACCTTGCATTGCCAGCCTGCACCAGGGAGCCATCAAAGTGCCAGAAACCCTAGCAGAGCTCCTTCCCCTGCTGTCATATATACATATATATATATATATATATCAAACTTCATGT
>NW_018252051.1:9174-11809 GCF_001263595.1 Phalaenopsis equestris | reverse complement strand
TCTGTAACACACTCCTCGCGATATATAAAATATTTTTTTTCTCTTTTTTTGTCTATTTTATGTATATATATATATATATATATATATATATATTTCAACATGGGTGGCGGTTGGTTCCTTTTGTGCTTTGCTAGGGTTTTGACAGAATGGATATAGTTGTTGCTGTAGTTGGCCTAATCTCTGCTACCTCATTAAGTTCAACTAGTTTTCTCTCCTCTCATCACTGGTTTTTGTAAGTTTTGCTTTTCTCTAACTCTTTACCTCTTCCCGCGTATTGGTTTTTTCAAATATTACTGTTCCATTGCTTAGCCCCACTGTTTGTTGTTTGTTTGTCTGGTTGCTTGGGTTGTTCTTTCTACTTTGTGGGTTGTCTGGTTACTTCGATTTCTCTCTACTACTTTGTTTGTACTGTGCCACTGTGCCTTTGCTGCTCTACTCCTTCATTTACTACTCAGTTACTTGAAATCAATAGCTCAATGTTAGTTCCACAGCTCTAACCCCTTTAGCTAGTTTTTTTACTGGGGATCTTATCCTAATACAATTGATATTTCCACAAATATTCAGTGGGCCAAGGCCACTTTTGCTGACATTATTGGGAAAGGATATGATAAAGTTCAGAGTCCTAAGGATTTGGTTTCTCCTCAAGAGTATCATGAGGGTAATGACCCTCCCTTCAAGCCTATATGCAAAAAAAGTGGGAAATTGGCTATCTACTTTATTGAAGAGGACCTAAATGGTCTTACTGAATGTTACAAATTCACCTTAATTGGTAGATTTCAACTTGTCAATCCTAAAATGGAATCTGTGAGAAGATATTTTGATGGATTGAAATTCAAAGGGGCCTAGAAAGTAGGCCTACTTGGTGGAAGGCATATTCTCATCAATCTCACAAGGGAAGAAGACTATGCTAGAATATTTTCTAAACAATCTATTTTGATTGAAGGAATCTCAATGAAACTACTAAAGTGGACTCCTGAATTTTACCCCAGCAAAGAACTTCCCATTATCCCCATTTGGTTTAAGTTACATGGACTTAAACTACACTTTTTCAACCACAAAGTTCTCTTCAACATTGGCAAAGCTTTGGGAAGACCTTTGAAGTTGGATGCCCCCACCTTCAACTTATTCAGACCCTTAGTAGCTAGAATTCTGGTTGAAAGAAATATCACTTTACCAGCTGTGGAGGAAATTTGGTTAGGCACTGTGCATAGTGGATATTGGCAGAAAATTATAGCTGAACAAAGACCTTATTATTGCCATCACAAGAAAATGTTTGGCCATACTGATGAGAAGTACTTTAGACTTCATCCCAACCTTAGAAGGAAGCTTCCTAGAACTAATTCAGAGGATTTAGAGACACATGGTATTGAGTTGCCAGCTATTACTGGAATTGATGCCCAAGATTCTGAATTTTTAGGGACAAGGACTCAGGAAGACACTTTACTAGAGTTGGCTAAATTATCTCAAGATATGGAAAAATAGGCTGTTGAACCAGATAACTCTCTCCAAAATGTTCTAAAACCCTTGACTGAGCAACTTCACCTTATACCAGAATCTACTCAAGTTGAACAGATCAAATGTATTGCACTTCCAACACTCCTTGCTGATCAAGGGGTAAAAGCTACTGAGATACCAGAGGAAGACCCTTTGCTTTTGCAATTAGCTAAAAATCTAGAAGAAGGTTGGCAAATCCAGAAAACAAAAATAAAGAAAATTCCTTTGGAACTAAAGAACCTACTCCCTTCTCCTTCTTCTTTGGAGGAAGCCCCCCCCCCCCCGCTAGAAGAGGAAAATCCACCTCTATAGGTTAATGAATCTAATCTGTTGGAATGTTAGGGGATTAGCACATCCTAAATCCCTTAATCGAATTCTGACTCTTAATAGGTTGTATAAACCTTGGATCATTGCTATACTTGAACCTATGATTACTAAACATGTCAACAGAATTGTGAGGAAGTTCCCTGAATTTTAGCTTATTGTCAACACTAACAATAAAATATGGCTCTTTTGCAGACATGAAATTCAATGCACTATCCTTAAAGAGGGAGATCAAATTATCCACTTGAATATTAGCTTGAATTACTATAATAGTTTTGCTACCTTCATTTATGTTGGTTCTACATCCACTGCTAGACAGGAACATTGGCAACAGTTACAAGATTTCAGCTATTCTATAAGGGATTTCTGGATTGTTGGGGGTGACTTCAAATGCCTCTCTTCACCTAGTGAGAAGAAGGGTAGGAAATCTCCTGATATAAATTTAATGAAAATTTTCAATGACAACATTCAGTCTACTGGACTTTTTGATTTGGGATTTATAGGCCCTAAGTAGACTTAGAGAAGGTGGAAGATTTGGAAGAGGCTGGGTAGAGTTTTTGTGAATGATTTTTGGTTCAGAGATTTTCTGCATACTTCTATCCAAAACTTGGCTATGAGTGGGTCTGATCATAGACCCTTACTTATTCAGATATCTTCCAACACTTCTAAAAGTAAAGCCAAGTTCAGATATCTCAATATGTGGTCCATGCATGAGGATTTTCTTAATCAAGTATCAATGGCTTGTGCTGATGTTCATCATCACATCGCTGGTATAAAACTTTGGCTTTTATATAAAAAATCAGCAAAAAAAATTCTC
>NW_018252051.1:0-8872 GCF_001263595.1 Phalaenopsis equestris | reverse complement strand
GCATAGCTGATAATGTTGTTCAATATTTTCAAAATATTTTCAAACAAACTCCTACTTCTCAACCTGTCATTAAATATACCTTGTTTGATAAGGAAAGGGAGTCCACCAAAAGCCTATCTCTCACTGATATTCCTGATGAAAAGGAAATATGGGAAGCTCTGAACTCTATTGATAGCACAAAAGTAGTTGGACCTGACGGGTTCACAGCTGATTATTATAAAAAGTTCTGGTTGATTGTGAAGGGTGAGGTCATTGCTATAGTCCAAAGCTTTTTCTGGGGGGCTGATCTCCCCAAATATTTATTCTCATCTACAATTACTTTGGTTCCCAAGGAAAAAAATCCTCACAAATGGGAAAATTGTAGACCCATTAGACTCACTTATGTTATATCTAAGATAATAAGCAAAGTCCTGGTCCATAGATTACAACCTCATTTAAATTAGCTTATCTGCAGGAATCAGGCAGCCTTTGTCAAGGATAGACGTATTGTTGATAATTTTCTCTTGGCTCAAGAGTTGGTATTGGATTTGGATAGAATCACTAAAGGAGGTAACTTAATTCTCAAACTAGATATCAAAAAGGCATATGACACAATCAGTTGGAAGTTTTTTCAACAAGTTCTCATTGCCAAAGGTTTCTCCCCTTCCTTTATCTCTCTAATCAACAGATGGCTGACTAATAATTTCCATTCTATCTTCATCAATGGAACTTCACATGGGTTTTTCAATTCATTTAGAGGTATCTTGAATGAGTTGGGAACCAGGAAACCATGTAGGGAATCCCCCTTTCCCCTACAATTTTTATTCTGGTTTTTGACTACTTATCCAGAATCTTGAATGAATGCCATAAATCTTCCACCTTAATCAATCATTTGGCTTTTGCTGATGACATCATTATTTTTTCAAAAGCTTCCAAATCTGCTATTAGATTGTTCATGCAAAGCTTGGAGATTTTTCAGGATGTCTCAGGCTTGAAGTTAAATAAGCAGAAGTGCATCTCCATCTTCATCAAACAATGCAAAAGTGAGTTAAAGACCTGGGTTTCTGATTTCACGAGCTTTACCAATAGCCATCTTCCTATAAAATATATAGGGGTACTTATTATCAAAGGAAGAACAAAAAACTCTCAGTTTGATCACATTTTAGAAAAGATTCAAAGCAAACTTCAAGCATGGGAGAATTCCTTTTTATTCAATGGGGGGAAGATAACACTTCTGAAAAGTGTTTTATCTGGTATTCCATCCTATCTTCTGCAAATGAAGATGTTGAAAAAGTCAACTCAAAGATTATTAGAAGGGATTTTCAATAGATTTCTATGAGCTGGTCAAAGGAAGCAAAAACACTAGACTAAATGGGCTAAAGTGTTTAAACCATTTATGGAAGGTGGGTTAGGCTTCAAATCCTTCCTCCAAATTATGCATACTAATCTTTGCAAACTATGGATCAAATTCAGATCTCAGTCTTCACTTTGGGTTGAATTCCTAAAGGGAAAATATTGCAAGCATCAACACCCTACCCAATTATTTGTAGGTTTGGGGGATTCCTCCATTTGGAAAAAGATGTTACAGATTAGGGAGGAACTGAACAAATGTATGTCTGAGAGATTGGTGAGGGATTGGTAAACATCTAGTGGGATAATTGGTCTTTGGAAGGCAGCCTTCTGAATGATCAAAATGCTCCAGCCTCTCCAAAGAATGTGAAGGACCTTTGGAAACATGATAAGTGGAATCTTACTCATATTCTTCCTTTTTGCAGCCCTTCCCAAATCTCCAATATTCTGAAACTCTCCATTAAATTTGGGCAAAAGGACAAAATTGCTATCAAAAAGAATTTACTACCATCTCAGCTTCCCCAACAGATGGTGCATTGGGGTCAAACAATTTGGAATAAATTTCTCACTCCCTCCGTGTCATTGTTTATATGGAGACTCTTCTTAAAATTGATTCCCATTGATGATATATTGAAATTGAAGGGTCTAAGAGGACCCTCTAGATGCATTTTCTGCCTTACTTATGAGGAAACAATTGCTCACCTATTTTTTGCCTGCCCCTAGGTATAGGAAGTTTGGTCTATTGTGAATGGAAGGCTGAATGTCCTAACAATGAATCTAACATTAGAGGTATTCTGTAATTATGGATAGATACATGATTTGAGATAAAGTGCTCTTTCATCTAAACTATGAAAATTATGGGGTCAGTTTGACTTCATTTTTTCCAAAATTAAATTTTTTTTTTATGTCCTTCCGAAGCGGCAACGGGATTTCAATTCCGATGACCGACAGCTTCTTACGGGCAAACCCCACACCAAAAATAGTGCCGACATGGAGCTGAGCCCATCTTTTAATCCTTCCATTACCAAAGTTTTGAAAATCAGCTGGTGTCTTCCAAAGTATGGATGGACAAAAGTTAACATTGATGATAGCTATAAATCTCAGTCTGTTGGTATTGGTGGTGTCTTCAGGAATCATGAGGGGAGGAGCATCTTGCTTTTTCAATCTCCTGTTAAAGCTTTGGATCCCCTTGAAGCTGAATGTCAATCTATTTTTTGGGCCCTCAACTTAGCCAGATCTTGCCACTTCAACCAGCTACGGTTTGAATCTAACTCTTTGATGCTTTTTAACATTATCAAGGGCTCCTATGACACTCCATGGAACTTAATCAGTTGGATTTCTGGGATTCATCAATTGCTGAAGAACTAACCTATAAAGTTCTCCCATATCCACAAAGAAGGAAATAGACCCTCCAATTGGTTGGCAAGAAGAGCTCTATACTGAAAAAGCTGTGGTGAGCAGAAGGATCCCTCCCCCATTGGATTTCCTTTTATCCAGTGATTAGTTGCCTCTTCCTTATATCAGATAGCTCCCTTTTCTTTTTTTTGTTGTTTTGAGAGGTTGCATCCAATTATAGGCCCTCTTTCTTTTCTCTTTGTAACTGCTTCACATTAATTTTGATGAATTGAAGCTTGGCTCCTTACTTTATATATATATATATATATATATATGTATAAGGAGCCAAGCTCCAATTCATTGAAAATAAAAATCAGTTTCATAGAGGAGAAGAGGGCCTGTAAAAGAAGGCAACCTCTCAAAACATCAAAAGGAAGCTATCTAATATAGGGAAGAGACAAAAGATCACTAGATAATAGGAAGGCCAGTGAGGGAGGAATCTTTTTGCTCACCAAAGGGATTTCAGTGTGAAGACCCCTTCTAGCTAACCAAATGGAAGGTCTATTACCTTCTCTATGTATATGAGTGAAAATTATGGAGTAATTCTTCAGCAATAGATGAATTCCAGAAATCCAGCACCTTAAGTTCTAAGGAATTTCACAAGAACCCTTGATAATGTTGATAAGCAGTAAGGAATCAGATTCAACCCACAGCTGGTTAAAGTTGCAAGTTCTGGCAAAATAGTGGGCCCAAGAAATAGCTTGACATTCAGTTTCAAGAGGATCAAAAGCCATAACAGGAGATTGAAAATATAAGATGCACCTCCCCTCATGATTTCTGAAGACACCACCAATACCTGCATAATTTGACTTGTAGCTACCATCTATATTAACTTTTATCCCGCGAAACTTTGGAAGAGACCATCAAAGTTTTAAAAATTTAGTAATAGAAGGTTTAGAAGAGGGTGCCAGCTCCAATACAGCTCCAAACTTTTTGAGTTTAATCAATTTTTGTACATAGGCAATGCAATTTAGGCCCACTTCCATTGGCTCTAAGGGAGTAGCTTCATACTTGAGGTGATTTCTAGCCATCCAAACAAACCAAGCCACAATATTTGGTATATCTTAAAGTTTTATACCACTCCAATCAAACCAACAATTATAGAAAACATCCCATAAAAGATTCATGGTTGGAACATTCAGCTTTTCTAGCACTATAGTCCAAATTTTTTGTACCCAAGGGCAGACAAAGAAAAGGTGAGCAAGAGTTTCCTCCTCAGTCAGACAAAAAATACATCTAGAGGGTCCTCTAAGGCCCTTCAATTTCAAGATATCATCAGTGGGAATCAACTTTGAGAAGAGTCTCCAAATGAAAATGGACATGGAAAGAGTAAAAAATTTGTTCCAAATTATATGACCCCAATCCACCACTTGATGTGGAGGAGGGGATGGAGATATGTTCTTCTTGATTAAAATTCTTTCCTTTTTCCTGCGTTTAACAGAGAGTTTCAAAAAATTAAAGATTTCAGTGGGGTTGCAGAATGGAAGGATAGGATTAAGATTCCACTTATCATGTTCCCATAGATCCTCACATACTTGGGGAAGGATGGAGCATTTTGATCTTGAAGCAGGCTGCCTTCCAAAGACCAATTATCCCACCAAATGTTTACCAAACCATAACCAATCTCCTAGACAAACATTTTTTTAGCATCCTCACTAATCTGTAACATCTTTTGCCAAATAGGAGAGTCCCCCAATCCCACAGATAATTTGGTAGGATGTTGGTGCTTATAGCATTTACCACATAAGAATTCAGCCCAAAGGGAGGACTGGGATCTAAATTTAATCCAGAGTTTACAAAGGTTAGTGTGTATTATTAGAGGAAAGGACTTGAAGCGTAACCCTTCTTCCATTAAAAGTTTACAAACCTTAACCCAATTAGTCTAGTGTTTTTGCTTACTTTGACCAGCCCACAGAAATCTATTGAACATACCTTCCAAAAATCTTTGAGTAGCGTTTTTCATAACATTCATTTGCAGAAGATAAGATGGAATGGCTGATAGAACACCTTTCAGAAGGGTTATCCTGCCCCCATTGGATAAATAAGAATTCTCCCAAGATTGCAGTTTTTTTTTTGAATCTTCTCTAGAATATGATCAAACTAAAAATTTTTAGTTCTCCCTTTGATAAGAAACACCTCTAGATATTTCACAGGAAGTTGGCCATTGGTAAGACTAGTGAAGTCAAAAACCCAGTTCTTAAACTCACTCTTGGATTGTTTGTTGAAAACAGAAATGCACTTCTAGCCATTTAACTTCATTCCAGAAACATCTTGGAATTTCTCCAAGCACTGCGTGAATAATCTAACAGCAGGTTTGAAAGCTTTGGAAAATATAATAATATCATCAGCAAAAGCCAAATTGTTAATTAAGATCTATGACTATAAAGGGAGTGGGGTTTCCTGGATGCCAAATCATTCAAAACTCTGGATAAGTAGTCAAAAACCAAAATAAATATGGTAGGAGATAGTGGGTCACCTTGTTGAATACATCTGGATGCACTAAAAAATCCCATGTGAAGTTCCATTTAAAAAGACTTAATGAAAATTATTAGCCAGCCATCTATTGATTAGAGAGACAAAAGAAGGGGGAAACCTCTGGCAATGAGGAGCCGTTCAATAAACTTCCAACTGATTGTTTCATAAGCTTTTCTGATATCCAACTTGAGAATTAAATTTCCTCCTCTAGTGATTCTGTCCAGATCTAATACCAACTCTTGGGCCAAAAGAACATTATCTACAATGCTTCTATCCTTGATAAAGGTTGTCTAATTCCTTGAGATAAGTTGATTCAAATGAGGTTGTAATCTATGGACCAAAACTTTGCTTATAATCTTTGAAATAACAGAAGTAAGGCTAATATGTCTGAAATTTTCCCATTTGTGAGGAGTTTTTTCTTTGGGAACAAAAGTAATAGTAGAGGAGGAGAAGTATTTAGGGAGATTAGCATCCCAGAAAAAACTTTGGACTGTTGCAATAACATCTCCCTTCACAATCAGCCAGGCCTTTTTATAGAAGTCAGCTGTGAACCCATCAGGACCAGCAAACTTTGTACTTTCAAAAGAATTCAGTGCTTCCCATATTTTCTTTTCAACAAGAATATCAGTGAGAGAAAGGATTTGAGTGAACTCCCTTTCCTTATCAAATAATGTGTATTGAATGGTAGGTTGAGCGGTAGGAGGTTGTTTGAAAATGTCTTGAAAATATTGAACAGCATTCCAAGCTATAAGGAGTTGTAATCAATTGACCCTCTTGTGTAATGATTTTATGAATAGTGTTGCATTTCCTCCTAGAGTTGATGTAAGCATGGTAATATTTAGAATTTTTATCCCCATCACAGAATTTCATTCTATTGGCCTTTTGAGCATAGAACTCCTCTTGTATATTGATGGCATCTAGCATGTGTTCATTAGCATAATGAAGCTCAATTTCAGACCCATGCCCAAAGGTCATGAGTTGTTCTAATTGCAGTATCTTCTTTTCAGCCTCTAGGACTTTTCTATCAATGTTCCCTACCACTCCCCAATTCCATTTAGAAAGATGTTTAGTGACTTATTTATGTAATAGCTATAGTTTGATACCAGGAATGTTATGGTGAACATCAGCCCAAGTCGAAGAGACTTGATTTAAAAAATCCTAATGCATGGACCACATATTTAGATATCTAAAATTGGCTTTAATTTTAGTAGTGTTGGCAGATATATGAATAAGTAAAGGTCTATGGTCAGACCCACTAATAGTCAAGTGTTGGACAGATGTGTGAAGGAAATCTCCAAACCAAAATGTCATTCACCAAAACTCTGTTCAGCCTCTCCCATATCCTCCCCCTTCTCCATGCGTACTTAGGACTAGAAAATCCCAAATCATAAATTCCAGCAGATTGGATATTGTCATTGAAAAATTTTATAAGGTTGATATCAGGATATCTCCCACCCTTCTTCCCATTAGGTGAAGAGAGGCAATTGAAATCACGCACAACAAACCAGAAATCCCTTATAGAATTGTTGAATTCTTGTAACTATTGCAAGAGTTATTGTCTAGCAGCTGAGGTATAGCCAACATATATAAAAGTAGCAAAGCCATTATAGCTATTTAAGTTAATCTTCAAGTGAATAAATTGGTCTCCCTCTTTGAGAACAATACATTGAATTTCCTATCTGCAAAATAGCCAAATTTTACTGTTAGTGTTAACAAATAGCTGAAATCTAGGGAACTTCCTCACAATTTTGTTGACATGTTTAGATATCATAGGTTCAAATATTGAAATGATCCAAGGTTTATACATCCTATTAAGAGTCTGGATTCTATTAAGGGCTCTAGGATGTGCTAATCCCTTAACATTCCAACAGATTAAATTCATTAACAAATTAAGGTGGACTTTCCTCTCCTCCTAGTCCTAACAGTGCTCAAAGTGAGAGGGAGGTCTTCCTCCAAGGAAGAAGAAGTAGGAAGGAGATTCTTTAGCCTTTAGTTCCAAGGGAATTTTCTTCTTTTTTGATTTCTGAATTTTCCATCCCTCTTCTAAATTTTTAGCCATTTTTAATAGCAAAGGATCTTCCTATGGTATATCAATAACAGTTTCCCTTTGTTCAACAGGAGGTATTTGAAGTGTAGTACACTGGATATGTTCAACTTGAGTTGATTCTGGGATAAGGTGAAGCTACTCAGTTTGAGGTTTTAGAACATTTTGCATAGAGTAATAAGGGTCAACAACACTTTTATCAATATTCTGAGATAATTCAGCCAACTCTTATAAAGTGTCCTCCTGAATCCTTGCCCCTGGAACTTCAGAATCCTGGGATGCAACTCTATCAATAGCTGGCATCTCAATTCCTTGTGCCTCTAATCCCTCAAAATTAGGGTAGCTTCCTTTTGAGATTGGGATGAAGTCTAAAGCACTTTTCATCAGTATGGCCAAACATTTTGCAGTGATGGAAATAATAAGGCTTTTGTACAACTATGATTTTCTGCCAATATCCAATGTGCTCAATACCTAACCAAATTTCCTCCACAGCTGGTAAGGTAATGTTTCTTTCAATCAGGATTCTAGCTACTGAGGGTCTGGATAACCTGAAGGTGGGGGCATCAAACTTCAAAGGTCTTCCCAAAGCTTTGCCAATGTTGAAGAGAACTTTATGGTTGAAGAAGTGGAGTTTAAGTCCAGGTAACTTAAACCAAATGAGGACAATTGACAATTCTTTACTAGGGTCAAAATCAGATGTCCACTTTAATAGCTTCACTGAGATATCTTCATTCAATATTGATTGTTTAGAGAATATTCCAGCATAGTCTTCTTCCCTTGTTAGGTTGACGAGAATGTGCCTTCCATCAAGAAGACCCACTTTCCAAGCCCCTTTGAATTTTAGTCCATCAAAGTATTTTCTTACAGATTCCATTTCAGGATGGCCCACTTGAAATTTGTCAATTAAGGTGAATTTATAGAATTCAATTAGGCCATTTAAGTCCTCCTCAGAATAATAGATAGCTATTTTCCCACTTTTTTTGCATATAGGTTTGAAAAGAGGGTCATTTTCCTCATGGTCTCTTGAGGGAATACCAAGTCATCAGGATTTTGAACATTATCATAACCTTTTCCAACAATGTCAGCAAATGTGGCCTTAGCTCACTAAATAGTAGTGGCAGGATCAATAACATTAGGTTCAGTCATCTGTGAAAAACCCCCATAACACAAAAAATATCAATTAGACAAAGTAACAAGTGGAGCTATCGATTTTAGGCATAGGAGTAGCTGATGGAAAAGTAGAGTAAGCAAAAGAACCAGTAAAGACAAAACCCAAGTAACCAAATAAAACCAAAACAACAATAATGGAGCTAAGCAATGGAATAGTAATAATTTGAAAAACAGAAGCCCAGGAAGAAGTAAAGAGCAAGAGAAAAGCAAAACTTGAAGAAACCAGTGACGAGAGAAGAAAAATCTTGTGAAACTTGAGAAGGCAGTTGAGATTAGGCCATCAGCAGCATCTAGAACCATTTTGTTGAAATCCTAGTAGAGCACCAGAGAAGAAGAAACCCCCCCCGCCCCTCATTATATATATATATATATATATATATATATATAACAAGAACATAAAACTAAAAAACTAAAAAACATTAGGAGAGGTAGTAGAGGAGTGTTGATGTCTTCTGGTTG